>NC_079198.1:19832797-20132797 GCF_029499605.1 Hyla sarda | reverse complement strand
CGTGACATCAAGAGTGGGTCACGGGCGTGACATCACGAGCCTCCAACTCTGCACCCGACGCTCTAATGGAATGTCGAGTGCAGCAGCTGAGATCGCGGGGGTCCCCAACGGGATAAGATAAGATGTCTATGGGTGCTGAACCTTAAAGTAGGATGTGATTCGCTCACCATGACTTGTGAGGTTTTGCTTTTTTTGTAATTGATTCAGTTGTAAGTTATTTTCAGAGGTTTAATGGATATGCCTATCAACTTTGGTATTTGCAGAGAACATAGTGCACACAAATAGAATTTAACAATGGAACAATATTGGAATGATCCTGGCTGGTTACAAGATGACGGAACTGGACTTCATCTGTAGAAGTCGCCTTTACTAGGTCCGAAATGTTTTTTCAAATACTCAGATACTCCCGGGACATATAGTAGGGCCGAGTTGTATAAAGTGCAGGAAGTCGCAATGGAAAACCTACAAGCAGGTGTCAATACTGGCAGCTATCAAGAATTACAACAGGACGGTAGAATGGATAATGGCGCAAACGAATGAAGAAGAATAGGAGAATGTGGCAGAAGATGACGAAAATGAACAAGTACAAAAACTTTACCCCAGCTAGCTATCCCCAATCTTCCCCTTGAGTTTTCCCTGAACACTAAACCAAATACTAGACACCAATAAGCCTCACTGTCCCGGCAACTTTCCAATTATAATTTGGTTTACAACTTCCCTAGAAGAACAAAAAGCAGGCGCTAGGAACCTTAGACAGGAATGTAGCAGAAGATGACAAAAAGGTGCAAAGAATTAAAGGGGTAGTCCCCTATAAAACATGTTTTTTTTTTAAACCAACTGGCTCCAGAAAGTTAAACAGATTTGTCAATTCCTTCTATTAAAAAATCTTAATCCTTCCTGTACTTATCAGCTGTTGTATGCTTCACAGGAAGTTCTTTTCTTTTTGAATTTCCTTTCTGTCTGACCACAGTGCTCTCTGCTGACACCTCTGTATATTTTAGGAACTGTCCAGAGCAGGAGTAAATCCCCATAGCAAACCTATCCTGCTCCGGACAGTTCCTAAAATGGACAGAGGTGTCAGCAGAGAGCACTGTGGTCAGACAGAAAGTAAATTCAAAAAGAGCATACAGCACCTGATTAAGATTTTTTAATAGAAGTAATTTACAAATCTGTTTAACTTTCTGGCACCAGTTGACTTTCAAAAAATGTTTTCCAGGGGAGTACCTCTTTAACCCTAGCTAACCCCAATCTTCCTCTCTATCTTTCCCTGAACACTAAACTTAAAACCAGACACCAATAAAGACGTCCATGGCTACCCTTGACTATATGTCTAGATTGGAAAAAGATCAAGGCATCACCATTACCTCGAAACAGTGGCAAGCAGCCTTCCGGCACCTCCACAAAACATTTATGGAAATGTACCAATCACCAGGAAACTATAGCCAAAACTATCTTCTGGAGGTACTTCCTCCCCACCTATCTGCACCAGATAGATCCTCTATGTTCGGATCGTGTTGGAGAAATTGTGGCAGTGCCGGTATGCTCATGAATGTCATTTGGGACTGTCCTGTACTTCACCCCCTCTGCCGAGGACTAGAGCTAGTGATCAGGCGCCTTCTTGTACTACAGCTTGACCCCCCTCCACAGCTTTACTGTTACTGGACCTAGATGTCTATCCTCCACATTCTCGTACAGTAGTAGCTCATCTTCTCATGTCTACTAAATTGTTGATCACAAGTGAAAGACTCCAGCATCTCCTAGCTTAACCCCTTAAGGACCAAGGACGTACCGGTACGTCCTTGGTCCTGCTCTTCTGATATAACGCGGGGTTACACAGTAACCCCGCGTCATATCATGGCGGGCCCGGCGTCATAGTGAAGCCGGGACCCGCCTCTAATAGCGCGCAGCGCCGATCGCGGCGCCGCGCGCTATTAACCCTTTAGCCGCGCGCTCAAAGCTGAGCCGCGCGGCTAAAAGTGAAAGTTCCCGGCTAGCTCAGTCGGGCTGTTCGGGATAGCCGCGGCTAATCGCGGCATCCCGAACAGCTGACAGGACAGCGGGAGGGCCCCTTCCTGCCTCCTCGCTGTCCGATCGCCGAATGACTGCTCAGTGCCTGAGATCCAGGCCTGAGCAGTCATGCGGCAGAATCGTTGATCACTGGTTTCTTATGAGAAACCAGTGATCAACATAGAAGATCAGTGTGTGCAGTGTTATAGGTCCCTATGGGACCTATAACACTGCACAAAAAAAGTGAAAAAAAAAAAGTGAATAAAGATCATTTAACTCCTCCCCTATTAAAAGTTTTAATCACCCCCCTTTTCCAATAAAAAAAAAAACACAGTGTAAATAAAAATTAAAATAAACATATGTGGTATCACCGCGTGCGGAAATGTCCGAATTATAAAAATATATCATTAATTAAACCGCTCGGTCAATGGCGTGCGCGCAAAAAAATTCCAAAGTCCAAAATAGTGCATTTTTGGTCACTTTTTATATCATTTAAAAATGAATAAAAAGTGATCAATAAGTCCTATCAATGCAAAAATGGTACCGTTAAAAACTTCAGATCACGGCGCAAAAAATGAGCCCTCATACCGCCCCATACACGGAAAAATAAAAAAGTTATAGGGGTCAGAAGATGACAATTTTAAACGTATTAATTTTCCTGCATGTAGTTATGATTTTTTCCAGAAGTCCGACAAAATCAAACCTATATAAGTAGGGTATCATTTTAATCGTATGGACCTACAGAATACATATCAGGTGTCATTTTTACCGAAAAATGTACTACGTAGAAACGGAAGCCCCCAAAAGTTACAAAACAGCGTTTTTTTTTCAATTTTGTCGCACAATGATTTTTTTTCCCGCTTCACCATAGATTTTTGGGCAAAATGACTGACGTCATTACAAAGTAGAATTGGTGGCGCAAAAAATAAGCCATCATATGGATTTTTAGGTGTAAATTTGAAAGAGTCAGGATTTTTTAAAGGCAAGGAGCAAAAAACGAAAATGCAAAAACGGAAAAACCTCCGGTCCTTAAGGGGTTAAAGAGTACCTCTCATCAAAAAAACTTTTGATATATTATAGATTAATGTATGCAGAATAACTTTACAATTGCATGTTATTAAAAAATATGCTTCTTTCTATTTAATTTTCCACTTTGAAGAAATGACCACTAGGGGTCTCCCTACCAGTCCTGGCAGCAAGCATTTCAGACTCATGCTGGAGTCCTAAACACTACGAGCTGCCAGTCTGCTTTGTTCACAAAGGAGAACACTCAGAGCTGCCAGCCGGCTTTGTTCACAGCCTGTTTGGCTGTGAACAAAGCAGGCTGGCAGCTCTGAGTGTTTAGGACTCCAGCATGAGTCAGAAATGCTTGCTGACAGGACTGATCGGGAAAAATACAATAGAAAGAAGCATATTTTTCATTAACATGCTATTGGAAAGTTATTCAACATTCAGTAATCTAAAATATATCAAAAGTTTATTTGATGAGAGGTTCCCTTTAATGGATGTATTAGCGTCTGTCAATCTTACTTGTGAATCTGAGCGGTGGGTTGGGCTCTCATATATTAGTTTCACATTTTAAGTTGCATTACTGAAATAAATGAACTTTGGACAATATTCAAATTTTTCGAGTTTCACCTGTATATGTTTCCAGTGTCTCCAAAGGTGACTTTCCGTCTATATATATGGATCAGATGCCTATGTTCAAATTTTCTGTATAAAGTACTGACAATGTTGTAGGCCAGTGGTCCCTAAACTGTGGCCCTCCAGATGTTGCAAAACTACAATTCCCAGCATGCCTGGACAGCCGTTGGCTGTCCAGGCATGCTGGGAGTTGTAGTTTTGCAACATCTGGAGGGCCACAGTTTGGGGACCACTGTTGTAGGCTATACTTTACTACTGTTACCTTGTTTGTTTTTATGTCTATGCTACTTACCTTGAGTTCTCTGCTTCATGGTAATGATTTGTATTGCTTGATACTTCTAAAACCAATAATAATAATAATAATAAAAAAAAAACCATACACACACAATTAGACACCAATAAACCTTTCTGTCCCTGAAACTATTCCCATAATAGCCCTGGTCTTCCACTTCCCTAGAAGAACAACAAGAAGGCACTAAAAATCAGAGACAAAATGGAGCAGAAAACAAAAAAACTGATTTAAAAAAAAAAAAAAGAAAAAGAGAAAATGCAAACAGGTAAAACTGTAAGTTCAGAAAACAAGGACTGAACAAGGACAGTGCCGACTAGAGAAACTAAAACAAAATTAGACTAGAATTAGGAATAGGGAACACATCCATTGGTCCCTTAAGTTTTACTAACTAGCAAGAAGTAGGGGCAAAGCATAATATGCCAATAGAGTCAGAAAAGTGTTTGCAAAGTGAATATAGTCTTTAGACAAATTAAGTGATGATATTAAATTATAACAGAGCTACAGTGTGTGTGTGTGGTGCACCAGGTGTGCAGTACAAAG
Organism: Hyla sarda; assembly: GCF_029499605.1. Classification (NCBI taxonomy): domain Eukaryota; kingdom Metazoa; phylum Chordata; class Amphibia; order Anura; family Hylidae; genus Hyla; species Hyla sarda. The sequence continues at coordinate 20,128,314 of NC_079198.1, read as the reverse complement.
ACCTGTACTACTACATAGATGTCACCGATTGTTATGTCACGATGCCGCGAGTGTTGCGGTCCCATGTAATCCCCCTAACACACGCACAACATTTGCAATGGAGGGCCTGAACATGATGGTAGTGTGTCCGGATCCTAAGGGGCGAACCTAAGTTTACTGTGTGCTGGCAGGTGGAAGTCGGGGTGCCCTTGTGTTGTGGAATAACCAGACACAGGGAGGCAAAGAGACAGGGCAACACAATTTTCCTTGATGTAAATTCAGATGGTAATTGTGGTGGCACCCCTGTACCCTTGCTGTTCTGACTGGCGGACCCTAATGCAGCGTCCCCCCCCCTCTATTGCAGAGTCCCCCCTTAGGCTGTGTATTATAAATGGTTAACAAGTGCCTTGTATTATCTATTGCATTGTCTGTATAATGTTATGTACCTTTAAATGTTGTTACTAAGTCTTGTATACAGGGAAGGTGTCAGTGACCATGTAACTTGTGGGTGACCTATGGGACCCCTCCAAAGTTTCCCCAATATAAGCCCTGGGAGGAGCTAGTTAGTTCAGTGCTGAGTGCAGTGAAGTCAAGTCCTGAGAGTGTCTGGTGTCCTGAGGAGACCCAAGGCCTAACCACGCAGCCATGCTCCCACTAACCAGGGGTGAAGTCTAGTCCGTCCTAGTCAAGTAAGTCAAGATCAGTCTGTCTAAATTCAGCATGATTCTGCAGCAATTAATCCAAGTCCACTACAAGTCACAGCAAGCTTCTCGGCCTTTTGGCTAAGATCAAGTGTAGTAGCTTTCCTGTTAGTTGGCGGTGAGGAAGACCACCAAGGCAGGATGAGGAACCACACAGTAGGACAGGTGTACCAGGGATGGCTGTGGAGGGCAGCAGTCATCCCCGATGAGACCTGTTCCCTGCTGGATCCGGCCTTAAGGTTCGGGTAGAGTGAAGACCGAGGTGCACAAGTGCCCTGGGAGTGGTGACCCCAGGGTGCCGGAATTCACTTGGGATTGGCAACCCCACTTGAAGGAAAGCACGTAGCACGCACTTTTTCTCTCACTCTTCTGGGCACTCATCCTTAGTATCCCCATCTTCCGGCTAGGATCGGGGAATTTTTATAGATCCGGTCCACTTATTTATTTATTATTTTTGTCATTGTGTCCACTTTTTTATGTTCTGTTTGTCCACTAGGATTTGGTAGGGTGCGGTAGCCCTTCTGGGTGTCCCTTCTGCCGGTCTAGGGGAGGTGTGTGTGGCCATCAGGTTCCTCACCTCCCTGCTATACCCTGTGGCATCCTTGCTTTGGCAGGATGCCAAACCGGTTTTACTGGTTCCTTGGTGACAACCTGGTTAACGCCTAGTTGTCAGCCGGGAACACTTTCGGTCCCTGAGTAGCTTCAGTGAAAGGAGACATTGTACCTGGAACCTTGCAGGGGCCTTTTGCCTCGGAGGCGAAGGGTTTGGTTTGTTGGGGGGCCTCTCTCCTTTCGGAGAAGGGCTTGCGATAGACCGCATCCTCTTGCACGGTTTTTTGTGTTAACACTTGCACATTTTACTTGCACTCGGGTGATTTGAGAGCACGTACCTCGGCTTTCAATAAAAAAATTAATAAAAAAAAAGTCACAGCAAGCCTGCAAGTCTCTAAAGTCACTGGTTACCTCCTTGGGCCTAACTGAGCTGTAAAGACTATTCCATCTGTCTACCTCCGTAAAGCTTCCATTGTTCCATAACTTGGCATTGGAGTCCTTATTTGCCCCGTGCCTAGCCCAGGATTCAGGAGTCATACCTTCGGGTGGAGTAGAGGTAAAACCATGCCCTGGCATCACGGGCATAAGGGGTTAATGCCATCTGCCCCTAGGGTAATAACGTCTGCCCTTCATCACATCCTCACCACAGTAAAAACCAGTAAACAGTTATTGTATAGCTCCCAGACTGTTGGAGAGGCAGAGTTACTTGAGCGGACATGCAGAGGAGAGGTTACTGTGTCACTTCAAAGGTTTTGAACTCAGCAGTCGAGACTATCCCGGGGCATCCCCTGGTCCTCATTAGAGTATAGCCTGACTTGTTCCTATGCTCATGCTTCAGACTCTGCAGTTGGGTCCATCCTAGGGTTCTATCCCTTTAAGTCATGGCCAGACTTGTTCTGCCACACTCTCAGACTTTTGTGGTTTTCTAGTTCAAGGCCTGGTTATGGGTTCCTGATGTAGGTAACTGACTGGACCTGGGATAGAGGCAGGGATCATCTGGTCTTTTTAACCTGCAAAAAAAATCCTAGTTCAACTTCTCTCTTGTGCTACCCTTGTTTTGTGACAAATGTGACTTGCTATCCTGACAGTGGGTCTTGGCTGAGATTAAAGAGTACCTGTCACCAAACTTAACTTTTAATATATTTTTCCTTATGTAATTACTGTATAAGACACTTTGCTATTTACTTGCTGTTAAAATTCTCAACCTTTATATGTTTTTAATGTGATTGAAAACACAGCCACTAGGTGGCTCTATTCTGTTCCCTGTGCAAGTTAAACAGTTAGTTTGGTCTCCTCCCAGCCTTGCAGGAGACCAAACTCAGGAAGTGAATGCAAGGCATGACGAGGCACAGCTCTCGCAGGCTTCAGTGGGGTCAAGCCTACTGGGGAACGCCCACTATCTCCTGCCAGGAGCTCACACAATGTGAGCCAGAATAAAGGTATGATACAGAGCATTTTAAAGCTCTACGGAAAAAAAATGTAAGAGCAGGAAGGGTGTTAGGAGTAGTTAGGGAATATAATCTGAGTAAGTTTAGAAAATGGTTTGATGACAGGTTCTCTTTAAGAGATGCAGCATCTGTCTTGCTCTCTGTACTGTCTCAACTCATGCCCAACTATGGATAGGTTAACATGGCCTATATGAGCTCAGGATCACATGACCTGACATGGCTGTGACAACTAGGGGTGTAACTGTGCTGTAACCCTTAGAATACTAAACAGCATAACTGGACTGGGGAGCAAAGGTATATAAGACATATATTAAAGTGAGAGTACATCTTCTAATAATAAAGTGACAGCACTCATCCGCTATCCAGCGTTTACCCATTGTGGGACATTAAATTTGCTTTTTAAATTTAGTTTAAGGATCAGAAATCATTCAGTGCTACAAATGTGCAATAATAGATGACATCTGGGATGGAGTTAAAGGTGCGCTCCGCCATCTCCCGCAGCCATCTCCCACAGCACCAAGCATTAAAAAAATGGAGGCAGTTGTCATGATGTCACAGCCACGCCAACTTGTGACGTCATGCCACACCCCCTCCATTCATGTCTATGGGAGGGGGCGTGTCAACCAACATGCTGCTCCCATAGACATGAATGGAGGGGGTGTTTCATGACGTCACAAGGGGGCGTGATTGATATCATGATCACAGCCTCCTCTCCGAGCATTCTGAACAAAATGTTCAGAACACTGGAGCACCGGAGTACCCCTTTAATTACTTTTTACAGCAATGTATCTCTTTTACCTTGTTTTCATTTTTTGCATTAAGTAGACAAAAATCTGCTTTACTAAGATGAGTGTTAGCATTTCCCTAGATGAGTTATAGGACAATTTGCAGCGAAATAGTTAATAGTCTTTGGGGAAAAGCCGACTCATATATAACAATGGCGGATTCCTCTGTGGATGACAGCAGATTTGTAACACTAAGAGTCTCCAAATCACAACAAAGACTTAAAAACATTTTCATTAAATCCAATTATATCCTATTGAAAAATACTCCCGGGACCTTCCTCAGATATGGCTGCCGGATCAATACATCCAGTCGGAGAACAAATGCAGGTTCACCCAAAGCAAATCCAATTGGAACTAAAGGCTGTTGCGAAATAAAATTATCAAATGTGTTTAACTTTAAAAATGGAGAAAAATGAAGTGGAAAAAAAACATAAAAGAAACAGCTGGATACAGGCAGTTATATGAAGTCGACTTTTCTTCTTTTATGTTTTATTGTTTCAATATACTGTTTGTTTCCTTTTTTCAAAGTGTAGTTAAAGGGAGTATATAATCTAAAAATATCATCAGAAAATGACTTATTGACACCTATTGGAGAATGTAGTGAGCATGCTCAGTGTCATGTGTACTAGATACTGTGCAGGGAAAGGGAGGAGGAGCTAAGCAACCTCCCTCACCTATTGTAAATGGTGAATCCTGTATTATCTGCCACCTTTTTTTTTTGCAATAGAGGAGTTTTTCTGCATTTTCATAATAGCATACACTGAAGTATTGTAAGAGGGCAAAGGTTAAAGGACAAGCCTCATGATCAAAAATGTATCCCCTATCCAAAGGATAGAGCACTGCGTCCCACCACGATCTTCTGTTTGGAGCCCTGCTGTGCTAGCACAGGAATGCGTCATGACCCCCGCCCGAAGCAGAGACCACCATGCCCCCTCCATATAGCTCTATGGGAGAGCCGAAAATTGCCGAACAGTTCTCCCATAGAACTATATGGTGGGGGCGTGGCTGCCTCGGCTTTGGGCGGGGGTCGTGACGCGCTCCTGTGCTAAAGTACTGGGGCTTCAAACAGGAGATCGCGGGGGGCCCAGTGTTCGGGACCCCCCGCAACCTAAAACTTATCCCCTGACCTTCGGATTTTGTCCATGAGATTTGTCCTTTAACCCCTAGTGGACCCATAAAGTAAATAAACCTCATAGGGCCCTGGGACTTAGCGCACCATGATTAATGAATATTAAACGATCAATCCCACTGATGTCCGCCATTTAAGATGGTGTCCAGTGTTAAGAAATTTATCTGGAGGTCCGCAGGTTGAAGACAACTGCCCGGGCCTTCGTCATCATCAAGCCCCCCCCCTTTAGTTTTGTACTCACCTCCGCTCGGTGGGACGTTCGGGTGAGCTGGTCCAGGCCATCTGTGCTGCTGGACCGTCCGGTGGGGAGGGATAGTCGTTCCGGGCTGTCCATCTTCACCGTGTGGGCCTCTTCTCCGCGCTTCGCGCCCGGCCCCGGAGTAATGACGTTGCGTCCCTGTGCGTCGTCGTCACCCTCCCCACCGGAGGGTCCAGCAGCACAGATGGCCCGGACCAGCTCACCCGAACGTCCCACCGAGCGGAGGTGAGTACAAAACTAAAGGGGGGAGGGGGGGCTGGATGATGACGAAGGCCCGGGCAGTGGTCTTCAACCTGCGGACCTCCAGATGTTTCAAAACTACAACTCCCAGCATGCCCGGACAGCCAATGGCTGTCCGGACATGCTGGGAGTTGTAGATTTGAAACATCTGGAGGTCCGCAGGTTGAAGACCGATGAGGGCGGAGAGTTCACTCGAGTATAAGCCAGGGGGGGGGGGGGGGGTTTCAGCATGAAAATTCGGCTTATACTCGAGTATATACGGTAACATACAAAGTTAGTCGGTCTAATATTGAAGTGTTTTATAAGAAAACCCCAAATTACTCATTGCTGCATGTTACCTCGGCCCATCCGAAGCAGTTTATTGATAATATTCCCACATGACAATTTTTATGGCTGAGGATTTGAAGAAACATTTCAAGGATTAAAGGGGATATCCAGGAAAAAAATATATATATTTTATAATATATATTTTTTATATATATATCAACTGGCTCCAAAAAGTTAAAGGGGTACTCCGGTGAAAAACTTTTTTTTTTTTTTTTTAAATCAACTGGTGCCAGAAAGTTAAACATATTTGTAAATTACTTCTATAAAAAAAAATCTTAATCCTTCCTGTACTTATTAGCTGCTGAATACTACAGCAGAAATTATTTTCTTTTTGAAACACAGAGCTCTCTGCTGACATCACGAGCACAGTGCTCTCTGCTGACATCTCTGTCCATTTTATGAACTGTCCACAACAGCATATGTTTGTTATGGGTATTTCCTTTTACCCTGGACAGTTCCTAAAATTGGACATGTCAGCAGAGAGCTCTGTGTTTCAAACGGAAAATTATTTCCACTGTAGTATTCAGCAGCTAATAAGTACTGGAAGGATTAAGATTTTTTAATAGAAGTAATTTGCAAATCTGTTTAACTTTCTGGCACCAGTTGATTAAAAAAAAAAGTTTTTCACCGGAGTTCCCCTTTAAACAGATTAGTAAATTACTTCTTTTAAAAAATCTTAAATCTTTCAGTACTTATGAGCTGCTTTCAGTACTTGTGAGTAGTGTTGCTCGCGAATATTCGCAATTCGAATATTATTCGCGAATATCGCATATTCGCGAATTCGCGAATTTCGCGACTATAGCGCTATATATTCGTAATGACGAATATTCGTTTTTTTTTTGTTTTTTTTTTCACAGTACACATCACAGTGATCACCCCTCTCTGCTTCCAGCTTGTGTGGTGTAAAGAAGGCTATAATACTACTGTTTGAGACTGGCGTGCGAAAACTCGCATATGCAAAAATTAGCATATGCTAATTTTCGTATATGCGAATTTTCGCGTATGTTAATTTTGTATATGATAATTTTCATATATGTTCATTTTCGCATACGCGAATTTACGCATATGCGAAAATAAAACGAGAATATAACGAATGTGCGAATATTCGCGAATATATGACGAATATTCGTCCATATATTCGCGAATATTCGCGAATTCGAATATGGCCTATGCCGCTCAACACTACTTGTGAGCTGGTGGTCGGTCAGCGCCGTTGAGCCGGGTTTTGTTGAAGCCAAATCTTCTAAAGCTACAATTCAGGGCACTTGACCTTTTATCTGGGGGAAGGGCCCTTAATGTTTTTACCTAGCGATGCCCCTGCCAAGGGGTGAGACAGAAGTGAAATCCGGTAATAAAGTCAATATCAGGATCAGAGTCAATAGCAGGCAAGAATTGGCAAACCAAGGATCTGCCTAGATACACAATTGAGATGGAGTGGCCACTCTTTGAAACAGACAACAACATTATTTAGCAACATATGGCTGCCATTGGCCAAATAGGGAGTATAGAACAAAGACAACAGGTGTCCTGCACTCACCGTGTAGATTCTGATAGATCGGCTCCCATCTCGGGCTACTAATCCGGCATGGCAGACGAGGTTGCGTGGGGCGCTCAGAGGCATCTGAGCACCCCACGCAACCTCGTCTGCCATGCCGGATTAGCAGCCCGAGATCGAAGCCGATCTATCAGAATCTACACGGTGAGTGCAGGACACCTGTTGTCTTTGTTCTATACTCTTGATACTGTGTTTCCTATTGTCCTAGCACCACCGGCCTCTGATCCTATCTGTTTTCTTGCCCGATTGTTACTGTGTCCATCTCGAGGAGCTGTGTTCTGAAGGTACCGGTGCCACTAGTTTTTCCTCTTTTTTGTTTTCTATTTATTGGCCAAATAGGGTTGACCATCACTAGAGGTTCAAAGTGGAGTATTATGTCATAGTGGAGTCTATCAATGTTTAGGAAGCATAATAAGTTATTTTCCAGATGGACTGCCTGATTTTTGGTGACATGCTATTGGTATTGGAGGACAAGGGCGCTAAACATAAGGTCTATAGTTTCTACATTTACTGTCCAATCCATTGTCCCTTGTTATCAGCCTTCTTGAGACCTCATTCCTGTTGATATATTGGTTGTCGGACTCGTTCCTAATGTCCTTTTTTTTTCTATAAATCTATTTCAGCCAGTGATGTCCTGGACATATTCCCGTGTGGTCCAAGTGCTGACCTGTTAATCTCTTATTTATTGCTGCTGGTTTATGCTGCTTTTATTCCAGTTGGTGTTTTTTTGTCCCGTTTTTTGTTGTGTTGACAGATCTTGAGTCTGCAGGGATTGAAACGGTTCAGTTAATATCCAATAACCTGGCTCCATTTTCAATGACACAATTTTCTGAGAAGTAATTACAGGCTATTGGCCTTATTTTATTGCACTCCGGGCAGCTGGGGACCCATGCCAACGAAAGAAATAGCCTGCAAAAAAGTATGGGAAAGAACTTTCCGCAGAAATTACTTCATCATTGTCCGGCAAGAAAGCCCTCCCTGGTGCAGCTGCTAATGTAATATTGCTCATTTATCTTCCAAATGATCGAGAAACATCTTATTTCTTATTCAAGGACGTGCCATGCATTTTACTGCAGTGCTTGGAGTAATAGGCAGCATTGATCTTGTTATGCCATAAACATTATGGACGCCGGTACACAGGGACCTCGGCGGTACCCCGGAGGAATGCTCTGTCGGTTGATATGATAATAGAATAACATAATAAAATATAAATGTAAACATTTCTGCACCTTAACACAAAACAAATAGTCTGCTCTGCTGTATTTGGTATTCTATCATGAAGGGACGGCCTCGTACAGAACCGAGCAGAATTTATTATATCATTGCTTATGTTTAGACACTTAAAGGGGTACTCCCGTGGAAAACTTTTTTTTTTACTTTTTTTTTAATCAACTGGTGCCAGAAAGTTAAACAGATTTGGAAATCACTTCTATTAAAGAAAATCTTAATCCTTCCAGTACTTTTTAGTTGCTGTATACTAAAGAGAAATCCAAAAATGAAATGCATTTCCTCTGATGTCATGACCACAGTGCTCTCTGCTGACCTCTGCTGTCCATTTTAGGAACTGTCCAGAGCAGCATATGTTTGCTATGGGGATTTTCTCCTGCTCTGGACAGTTCCTGAAATGGACAGCAGAGGTCAGCAGAGAGCCTTGTGATAATGACATCAGAGAAAATGCATTTCTTTTTTTGGATTTCTCTTTAGTATACAGCCCCTAAAAGGTACTGGAAGGATTAAGATTTTTTTAATAGAAGTGATTTACAAATCTGTTTAACTTTCTGGCACCAGTTGATAAAAAAAAAAATAATAATAATAATCATAATAGTTTTCCATGGGTGTACCCCTTTATTAATGCTTGTAGAGTATTAAAGTAAAGACAGAGTCAAAAAAACAAGTGTCAGGGTAGTAGATATAGCGTAGTAGAAAACGAATATTGGGGAGAGCACTCCTAAATATACACTACTGGATGTGGCAAGATGAAAAAGGATAAATCCGTTGAGCTGCTGAATGATCCAGATAAGCAAATGAGACCTGCGGGGTGCAGGCAATCAAGGTGAGGTATCAAGCAAACATAGCAAAGAAGAAACAAAAGCATGCACTCACCGCTCAGTAGGTGTCTAGGCGTCCGGGGACACGGGGCAACATGACAGGTAACGCCAAAGCGCTCAGAGGCTACGCCGGTCGTTTCATGCGTGTGAAACAACCGGCGTAGCCTCTGAGCACTTAGGGGTTACCTGTCATGAAGCCCTGTGTCCCCGGACCTTAGGACGCCAAGACACCTACTGAGCGGTGAGTGCATGCTTTCATTTCTTCTTTGCTATATTAGCAGATATAGCATCTGCTATGGGGCCCAGCAATGGTCATGGAGTTGTAGTCAGGCTATCCATCCCCTGCGGCACCTTTGTTGTCCCAGGTCAATGTTTACAAGCCAGGTTTATTAAAGTAAAGGCCCCTTTATTCAGGCCAATTATTGGGTGAATGGGCGTTCATAGGAAAGTTTGTTCCCGATAACTGATCCCTGTGAAAGGGCGACTCATCAGCCAACGAATAAAAAAGCCTATTCCTTAGCTGATCCCATCTTTTGTATAGCCAATAAAAAATTATTTTTTTTGGCCGCACATTACCCTGTGTAAAAGGGTGATGTGCGGCCAACAATGATGAAAATAAGGGACCACAAAAGAAATCCAGCAATCGTTCACGCCACCTTGCCTAAAAGATTGAGTCATGTGAAGGTTTATTAAATGGGCACCGATCATCAAGGTCAACAATCGTTTACTCAGCTTGGCCTAAATAATTAAGCCATGTGAACATGTACATAAAGGCTCATTAAATGAGCACCGATCATCGTGTTCACCGATGATTCCCGTAAACCAGCCTGGAAAATTGAGCCGTGTGAAGGTTTATTAAATGAGTATTGATTATCAAGATCAGTGATCGTTCATGTAGCCTGATCTGAATAATTGAGCCATATGAAGGCTGATTAAATTAGCAGCGATCATCGAGATCAACAATTGTTCTGACCCTGTTGTCGCTATGACAAAATGATGTATAACATAACCCCCAAGGATGCACCAAATATTGGTCTGGAAGGCAGCCCTTGGTGCCTTTATTAGGTTAATAACCATTCCTTAAGCCATTAATACCAGTATCATGTAATGACAAGGGTTGAAGGGGTACTTCACTGGCCAGCCTTCCGGCTGCGTTGAGGACTAATATTCCAAATACTGTGCGTGTGCTGCGGTGGTCGGCCACGCCCCTTGTGACATCAGGCCATGCCCCTCTATGTAAGTCTATGGAAGGGGGCGTGGCGGACACTCACAGTGTGTGCACAGCATTCGGAACGCAGCCGGAAGGCTGGCCAGTGGAGTACCCGTTTAAAGTTATGAGGTCGGGGTCCACTGAAAGCAAATATTTATCATACTTTCCAGCAGTTCTGATTTGGTGAGACATTACTGCTAAGTTTGTCAAACCCCACCCAAAGAGGGCATTTTGAGTGCATTCTCTGCCATAATGGGATTTTCACATACGTGGAGCTTTAAAGAAGATGTCCAGCAGCAAGAAACTTATCCCCTATCCACAGGATAGGACATAAGTGTCTGATTCCGTGGGGTCTGACCACTGAGATACCTACAATCTCCCATACGGGGCCCTGGCTCACCCACGGTTCTGCTGTGTTAGAGCGTGTTTCGTACCCAGCACGTCAGCTGGTGGGAATACGTCTCCTTCATTCTTCTCTATGGGAGGGGCAAAGACACACAGACTGTGTCTCCACCTCTCCCATAGAGATTAATGGAGGGGGAGTGTTTTGACCAGCTGACGTGCTGGGTACGAAACATCACACACAGGAGCTGAACTGTGGCTGAGCCATACAGGAGATCGCGGAGGTTCTGCAAATAGGATATAAGTTTATTACTGATACAGTTCCTGATACTGACAGAAGTGGCAGCAGAGAGCACTGTGGTCAGACAGAAAAGAACAATTCAACTTCCTGTGGAGTATACAGCAGCTGATAAGTACTATAAGGATTAAGATTTTTTTAATAGAAGTAATTTACATATTTGATTAACTATCTGGAGCCAGTTGATCAGCACTAGTTGTCATCATGGCTCATTCTAGTGCAGGACTGCCAACATTGTATGACATTGAAGAGTTTTACATTCTCATCTATTTCCTATTGTGTTAAATGTACCAACAAAGGCTATACAGCATCGGACAGGCTGAGGGGACAGGGGGAGTGGGGGTACAAGAAAAAACATCTTGTAAGCCTGGTTAGCGCCAAACAAACCTAGCCTATACATGTTATAAGAATTCTTAAGGCTTCTACCACCAAGCATCAGACTAAGTATTTGTGACTGCTTCCAAATGGCCACTTCATTTTTGGAACAATTGCCTGGATTAATGACTTCCTACCCATGGCTTCCATCGTTGGGGTTTACTATTGCTCTCTAATACTGGTGGTGGTTAAATCTGTACCTCACCACTTTTCTTCCCCACTCCACCTCCCTACTTTTTCCCTTTATTGGCAAGAAAACTGGAACTTGCCCTATAAAAAATAGTCATCGGAATCCCATCAGAAAAAGGACTTCACCTTCCTGGACTCTAAAGCTTATGTACTCTCAGCCTAACCTGACTACCACCTGGGCTTCTTGACTTGCATCCATTCATACAAATTGATTGTCCACCAATTACTAACCTGCGGAGTACTATAGTCATGAGGACTCCCGGCATTGATCTCCCTATATTCCTTTAACCATTTTCCCTACTCCCAATCCCTTTCTTTTATTCATTCTTAGGGTGCTTTCACACCACGATTTCAGTCTATGGGTGCCGGATCTGGCTGGGGAGGGGAAAACGGGTGCTCCCGTACTCCAGCCGGACTGGCATTGAAATCCATTCACTTTAATGAGCCGACCAGACTCAAACGGTGACTCCGGTCGGCTCATTTTTGACCCATATCCGGTTTTGTGACCGGACCTAAAACTGTCACCATTTGACTCCATTCGGCTCATTAAAGTGAATGAATTTCAGCGCCGGTCCGGCTGGGGTATGGGAGCGTCCGGTTTTCCCCTCCCCTAGCCGGGTGCGGTAGCCGTAGGCTGAAATTGTGGTGTGAAAGCACCCTTAGAACCAGTTTATTGTACAAAGAGTGCATGCTTCCAGCATTGGAGGTGATCCTGGGCCACAGGTTGGCACACCCCTTTGCTATGGGTCATGTAATAGCAGTTCCTTTAATTTCCCTTTTATTGATCACCTCCGCATTGTCTTCAAAATATAAGAACACTCCACCTTTTTTCCGGTACGTTTTACTTGTTGTATTGCCGCTGCTGAATGCACCTCCTTCCTCATTTCAGACTTTCCTTTTTTAACTGTGGCCATCACCATGTCACCAACACCAGCATCTGGCAGTCTCTTCAAGCAACCTTTGATTCCCTTGATGATGTACAGGTTCTTGGTACCTGTGTTATCAGCATGGTTGATGACTGCACCCATGGGGAGCCCAAGGAAGATGCGAAACTTCTCACCAGAAGAACCTCCGCGTCTTCTCTTAGGCATCTTGATTCCCGGTAAGGGCTCTTTTATTCATTCTGTTGTCATGGCTTAAAATTTGTATAAAAACATTATTTAAAAAGATACAGAATGCCTTCTCTTTAAAGGGGGAATGTCCATAGACATTTTATCCCATATCCAAAAGATAAAGAATAAGATGTCTGATCGCGGAAGGGCCCACCGCTGGGACCCCCCGCAATCTCCATGCAGCACCGCATTATATGCCGGGCTGCTGCTCCAGTCTCAAAAACTTCGGTGTTTCTGGGACTGGAAACGTGATGTCACACTAAGCCCCCTCCCCTCGTGATGTCACGCCACACCCCCTCCATTCATGTCTATGGGAGGGGGCGTGGCGTCACTTCACGTCTCCAGTCCCAATAACACCAAAGGGTGCTGCACGGAGATCACGGGGGGGGGGGGGGGGGGCCCAGCAGCGACCCCCCCCCCACCCCCACCGCGATCGGACATCTTATCCCCTATCCTTTAATGTAAGCCAATGTAGCTGCCAGGTCACCTGAAGCAATACGCCGAGTTCGCTTGTGAGAATGAAATTCCATCCTACAATGTATCTAGTGACTGAAAGAGTTAAAATGCTGAAATCATAGATAAACCAGCCTGAAGGTGCACAACGTGGAGACTACACCGGTAGATATTTTACATACTTTCTACCGGCATAGGACAAGGAATATAGCATTTTCTGCTCCTGCTCACATTGGGACACGGGTGGTTGGTTTTATTCCATGATCGTACATTGCTTTTGGCATTTTAAGGCATTTTAGCAAAAACTGCTGAGGCCACGCAGCACATTTATATTTATAACCTTACCTTTTTTCCCACACAGGTATATATTGATTTCTATTCTGTACAAATAGGTTTACACTGTTTTTGTTCCTGAGTGATTCTGTGTTTTTCAACAAAAATTACAAAAGCAGTTTTATGTAATGTAAACTACAATAAATATCCTAGTCTATCGGATATGCTTCAACCGTACCCATACGATCCAGAACATAATCCTGTCCGGCTGCAGCAGCATCTTTGTCCCAGCTGAAGCACAGGCCCGGGACAAAGTCCAGTAAGTGAGGGCAGGACTAGCACTCCTCTGTGCTCACTCCTGTCCTGTCTATCAGACTGCAGCATGAAAACACAGAAGTGGAGGTTACAGAGCAACCTGTAGTGATTGGATGAAGAGACCCAGCACAGCACAGCAGACTCATGGAGGAAGTGAATGCATGGTGAGTGAAGGCGGGCTCAGTGCATGCCTTGGACATGCCCCTTCCTGATCAGTGGATTTCAGAATGAGTGAGTAGCAGAAGAGAGGGATTTGTGAGACAAATACAGAAGATAGATACATAAAAAGATACAAAAAGAACCTTCAGGACCTAATAAGTAACATATATAAGTATTATTTTCTTCTGTGCAATGACAGATAAACTTTAAAGGGGTTCTCCACCATAAGGTGATTTTAGTAGGTACCTGGCAGGCAGTAATGGACATGCTTAGGAAGGATCTGCGCTTGTCTTGGGCTAAATGGCTATGTTGTGAGATTACCATAACACTGTGGCTATCTTTTTGTGAACTGGGTACTTCCCGTTGGAGTTTGGTCTCTTAAACTACACATAACCATAGTTCCATGTTTGTAAGTGAGAGGCCACTTTTCTCCCTCCCACACATCACCCACCCAACCCATTAAAACACGAATAAGCTGCATTCCATTCAAAAGACCAGTGTTTTCTAACCAGGGTGCCTGCAACTGTTGCAAAATGAACTCTCTCCCACCGAGTGGTCGCTCCACCCATTGAAGCAGGGCTGGTTCCATTTGCACACCTGACTAGCTATGTCACGTCTCGACACACTGCAACCTGGGAAAACCAGAGACCCGAGACAACACTCATTTTATATGCTGATAAAAATAAATATTGGGGTGAAAATCACAGAAGAATTGTGAGAAAACCGTCACACACAGGTACAGACACTATATTATGTACTACACTAACTTTACAGCCCCTGTAACATAGTAAAAAATCCTGGAATACCCCTTTAAGTGTAAAGAACAGGAAGATTGTGCACATTCTGTGCCCCAGTTTTCCAGTACCATGACATTGGATGAGGGTGGGTTCACATTACTTTGGTAGTGTACGGGTACGCTGGATCGGGTTGAGAGGGGCGAAAACCGGCCACTCCCGTATCCCAGCTGGATCTGGCCCGAACCCCATTAATTTCAATGAGCCATACACAGGGGAAAATGAGACAACCGGAGTCAGCGTTTGACTCCGGTTTTCTCATTTTTCCCCCTGTACGGTTTTCTGACCAGACCAAACCACATTTTTAGGTCCGGTCAGAAAACCGTATATGGGGCAAAAATGAGACAACCGGAGTCAGTGTTTGACTCCAGTCTGCTCATTGAAATGAATGGGGTTCAGGCTGGATACGGCTGGGATACGGGAGCGGACGGTTTTCGCCCCTCCCAACCGGATCCAGCAACCGTACACTACAATCGTAATGTGAACCCACCCTAATAGAGGCTTACAGTAAATTCGATTTGTCACGAACTTCTCGGCTCGGCAGTTGATGACTTATCCTGCATAAATTAGTTCAGCTTTCCGGTGCTCCGGTGGGCTGGAAAAGGTGGATACAGTCCTAGGAAATAGTCTCCTAGGACTGTATCCACCTTTCCCAGCCCACGGGAGCACCTGAAAGCTGAACTAATTTAGGCAGGATAAGTCATCAACTGCCGAGCCGAGAAGTTCGTGACGAATCGAATTTACTGTAAGTTCGCTCATCTCTAGAGGCTTCGTATCAAAATATTTTAAAAACTATGTTTTTCAATAGTTGTGTATTCTTGTACTAATAGATGTCAGTTTTGTACTCTGTTCTTGCTTTCCCATTTTTTTTCGTAGATCGTAGATGGTTATTTATGATAATTACAGCCTCTATTGGACAGACCTGGGGTCTTTGCCCACCTGTAATAGTCCGTGGCACCTGTTTCTCGCCTTCACAGTTGGCCAAAGTAAAAGAGCACCGATATAGAGAGCTGAGGAGTGTAATGCGCTGCGTGCACATTCGGCGGAGTCACAGCTATCTATTTATAGCGATGTTTACCGACTAGAGTTGAAATTACCTATTTAGCTGCAGGTGCTATCACACGCCACAGAAACCCTCAGGAAATCCAGCCGTGCGAGTGGGACAGGGTGTGCCATTATACTGCAAATTGTTCCAAATCAACCAAACATTTCCAGCTCATTTAAGCAATTTTCTTTGCTAATTAGGCAAAAGGGACTTAAATTATCTTGTATGTCTTGTCTCCACGTTACAACACCTACATCTAGTTCTACACGAGATGTAAATAACGAAAAAAAAAAAAAAAAGCTTAAATTATTAGTTTCATATTCTCAGCCCACGGAAAACGACTTGAAAATTTTATGGAACGAAAGTAAAGATTATTATTACTTTATATGTTTTTGTGAGTTGGAATGTTTCAATATGACAGGATAGAGAAAAGTAGGGATGAGCTAAGGCTTTGTTTATACTGGATCCTGGCCATTGTATTGCAGACCCAAAAGGACAGTTAAAAACCTCCTTGATTTTTAATGGGGTACGTTGGGGTTCTCTTAAAGGGGTACTCCTCTGCTCAGCATTTGAAACAAACTGTTCTGAACACTGGAGCCGGCGTCGTGACGTCATAGCCCTGCCCCCTCAATGCAAGTCTATGGGAGGGGGCGTGACGACTGTCACGCCCCCTCCCATAGACTTGCATTGAGGGGGTGGGCGTGACATCATGAGGGGGCGGGGCTATTATGTCACAAGCTCCCAGCGCCGGCTCCAGCGTTCAGAACAGTTTGTTCCAAACTCTGAGCAGCAGAGTACCCCTTTAAGGTTTAGGTATTATTCTTGGCAGAAATAGCTCTGGCAATGCTCATGCTGTCAAAGCTGACAAAATCCTAAGGAAGATCCCGTATAGAAAGGCCTAGCACAAATGTGAACATTTAAAGGGGTGCTCCAGTGGAAAACATTTTTTCTTTCTGTTTTTTTTATCAACTGGTGCCAGAAAGTTAAACAGATTTGTAAATTACTTCTATTTAAAAATCTTAATCCTTCCAGTACTTATCCAGAGGAAGTTATTTTCTTTTCAAATTTATTTTCAGTCTGATCAAAGTGCTCCCTGCTGACACCTCTGTCCATGTCAGGAACTGCCCAGAGTAGGAGCAAATCCCCATAGCAAATCGATCCTGCTCTGGACAGTTCCTGACATGGACAGAGGTGTCAGCAGAGAGCACTGTGGTCAGACAGAAAGGAAATTCAAAAAGAAAAGAACTTCCTCTGTAGTATACAGCAGCTGATAAATACTGGAAGGATTAAGATGTTTAAATAGAAGTAATTTACAAATCTGTTTAACTTTCTGACACCAGTTGATTTAAAAAAGAAAATGTTTTCCACCGGAGTACCTCTTTAAAATTCAAATTCAAATTTGGATAAGAATCCAATTCTTCCTTTACCTGTCATCTTCTGTCTTCTAGTCTATTTGGGGCAAATGCTATCACAGCTAATCCATTGCTCTGGTTCAGCTAATCTTGACTGCAATTCTGGATACCGTATTTTTCACCGTATAAGACGCACTTTTTCTTCCCCAAAACTGGGGGGAAAAAGTCGGTGAGTCTTATATGGCGAATACACCCCTATCGCGGCGGTCCCTGCGGCCATCAACGGCCGGGACCCGCGGCTAATACAGGACATCACCGATCGCGGTGATGCCCTGTATTTACCCTTCAGACGCGGCGATCAAAGCTGACCGTCTGAAGGAAAAGTGACACTAACCCGGCTGTTCAGTCAGGCTGTTCGGGACCGCCGCGATTTCACCGCGGCGGACCTGAACAGCCCGACTGAATAGCCGGGTTAGTGCTTACAGGACACCGGGAGGGACCTTACCTGCCTCCTCGGTGTCTTCTCCGTTCAGGGATCCCCTGTATGCCGGCGCTCTCCTTCCTCGTCATCAAGTCATCGCGTACATGCGTCGGCGTGCGTAACGACGTGATGGCGGCGACGGAGAGCGAGGATACCCGGCCGGCAGCAGAGACGTTCCAGAGCGACGGGGACACGGCGACAGCGATGGATCGACATCCAAGGCAGCGGTGACAGGTCCGGAGCGGCGGGGACATGTGAGTATTACCTCCTCCTGCAGTGGTCTTCAATCTGCGGACCTCCAGATGTTGTAAAACTACAACTCCCAGCATGCCCGGACAGCCGTTGGCTGTCCGGGCATGCTGGAAGTTGTAGTTTTGCAACATCTGGAGGTCCGCAGTTTGAAGACCACAATTGGGTTCAAAATCTTTATTTTTTTAGATTTTGCCCCTAAAAATTGGGTGCGTCTTATACGCCGGTGCGTCCTATAGGATGAAAAATACGGTAGTTTAAAGCAGTGCTCCTGATTGGTTAGATTCTCATTAATTTCCCCTGGCTTGTGCATTTCTATGCGGATTATAGTTTAAACTCTTTGTTTTTGTGTTGTGCTTCTAGTTCCATGTTGTAGTCTTGTTTTGTTATTGTTACTTTAGTTGATTCTTGGTATTTCCTTGAGTATTCCTTATGTTTATATTTTAAAGTTGCTGTTTTTGACTCTCAGCTGCCTGTTTGATTTGTTCTTGTCAATTTGTTTCTGTCCTGCCTTGATTTCATCTCTTTCATCTCAAGTCCTGCTTGTTCTTCTTAGAGAAAGTTAGTCCAGGGTTTCCATAGGGATATTTGCAGGGACAGCTACACTGTGTGGTATCTGGGGCTAGGATAAAATGCAGGACAAGATCTAGGGAAAGAGTAGGGACAGTTAGCTAGGATCAATTCATTACTGCTTGTCATCTTACATTTCATCCTTGGCTAGCTTCATTGTTCCATCCGTTTCACCAACTCCAGTTTTGTCATCTAGGGACCATTTCGTATCGCTTCACTATCCAATTTTAACTTAATGCCTGATGAAGCAGATAATCTGTGAAACGCGTTGCATGATGGATGATTAAAGTGTTTCTACCCTAAGAGTATGTCCAGCGCCTTTTGATGTCCGCTGCTCCCTTGGAGGCTCCTTGAATTTGTGCAGATTTTCTCAGGTTGATCGGCTGCCGGCATACACCATTACGCGCTACTTTCCATGGTTACACTTGGCGAGTGTAACCTCCTGGGTGAGCATTATCCATATCTGAGTTCACCCGTTATTATCAAGTGGTAATGCGCTACGGAGCGCCCTCTCTCCTCTTTTGCTAATTTTAACTTAAGGCCAGGACATCTTAAAGGGGTCCTCCATCCCCAGACATCTTATCCCCTATAAAAAGGATAGGGGATAAGATGTCTGAACACAGGGGTCCCGCTGCTGGGGACCCCCCCCGATCTCCCTGCTGCACCTGGTGTTCGTTTAAAGCGTTGGGTGCAGCGCCGGAGGCTCGTGATGTCACGACCGCCCCTCCCATGCCCCCTCAATGCAAGCCTATGGAGGGGGTGTGACGGCCGTCACGCCCCCTCCCATAGACTTGCATTGAGGGGGCATGGCCGCGACGTAACTAGTGGGGAGTGACCTTCAAGCCTCACGAGCCTCTGCCCTGCATAGCTAGTCATCCGGCACAAAGCGTGCATCGGATGTCTGGGGTGCTGCAGCCGAGATCACTGGGGTCCCCAATGGCGGGACCCCAGCGATCAGACATCTTATCCCCTATCCTTTGTCTAGGGGTGGAGTACCCCTTTAACTAAACATCCCAACATGTGAGCCTCTATTTGAGGAGCACTTTAAGTCCTGCACTCGTTTGTCTAGGAATGCCTACAATAATTGAGGTCCACTTCAGGGGACCATGCAGCTAAAATTTGACCTCTTAAAACATATATAATACAAGCCTGAAATGCAAACTATGAAACCTGTGTGGGTGGAGCCTGACCACATAATGTTCCTTGAATTGCTTAGACTTGCACCCCCCTCTGAAGTTCTGTTTTAGGTATAACACAATTGGGGGGGGGGGGAGATAAATAAAACAGCCTGTGTCAAAATATGGTACAAAAAACTAGGTTACATGACTTGCACAACATTTTGTTTTAGACACTTTGCACCTCACGAGCTGGGGGTGTGGCTTATTGGGAAGTGGGTGGGATATGTCACTTTTACCTCCCGGGAGCTCTGCCCCTGCAGGGCCTCCGTTCATGCTTCTTTTGTACATATGAGCCTGCAGTGTTTCCCTATTACTTTCCCTTGGCTAAGCATGGCTGCCCGCCCCAGCTATTACCAGGGACGTGGTGAAGCTACCTTGTCAGGCTTGTTCGACCGTCTACGAGCCTGGCGTTTTTCTATTGCTATTCTCAGTCATCTCTGCATGATTGGGGATTTTATATCAGGTTCCAACTATTGTGGTTTACTGATTTAATTGCTCTTTTTATTGTTTTCTGCACACATCCTTAGCTTTGCCCCCTGAGGAAGTCCCTGTGCCAAGATATAAGTTACACATGTACAGAAACACGTTGGGGAGGAGATTATATTGTGCGTGTTATCTCTATATTGTACATTTATTGATGATAGAGCATAACCTTAATCTTACCACACTCAGCTATGTGTATTGGCATAGAGTATTGATGTATTGGCAGGCTGATGACTGATTTTTTTGTCTTTTTATTTTTTATTTATTTTTTTGCTTTTGTTAAACTTTATTTGGGATTTGGTGAATTTAGTACTATATTATAAGTTATTATTTATGACGTCACCTCAGTCTAAATGACCTGTGATTTTAGTTTCTAGTAGTCGTCCAAGAGGTGGGATAATCTGCCTTACGTGTGGCATTTTTATTCCATACACTCATATCCACTGTTGCATGCTCCAGAGGAAGTTGTGTAGTTCTTTCCAGTCTGACCACAGTGCTCTCTGCTGACACCTCTGTCCATGTCCAGAGAGAACTGTCCAGAGCAGGAGAGATTTGCTATAGGAATTTGCTCCTACTCTGGACTGTTCCCAACATGAACAGAAATGGCAGCAGGGAGCACTGTGGTCAGACTGGAAAGAACTACACAACTTCCTCTGGAGCATATAGCAGCTGATCAGTACTGGAAGGATTAAGATTTTTAAATAGAAGTTATATACAAATCTGTATAACTTTCTGGCACCAGTTGATTTGAATTTTTTTTCCCCCTCCAGCGTTCCCCTTTAATATTACATTATTAGGTAGATAAAGAAAAAACTAATTTTATTAAGTATTCAGAACTGGTTCTCGGTTTAATTGAACTGTGCTCGGGAATCATGAATCAACAGTAATTGCCTTTGTGAAAAATGTCAGCTTTTTGTGGCCATGGGAATACGTGATATATGATTTTATAAGTCTATCAAAGCTATGAAAATATTTTTCAGGAGGCAGATGTTCTGCGGTGACTTAACGCTCATGTAATTAAGAAGTTTTAGCGTTTTTAGAATTTCTACATTTTAAGCAATGATTTATTGTGTCTCTGTGCATTTTTGTTATATTAACCTTTCCAAATAAAAGATAACAATAATGAAAGGATAAATAAAGCCAAATTTTTATAGTTTTTGCAGACATTTGGGGCAGATTTATGAAACTGTCTAATAGAGAAAAACTGGTTTTGTGGTCCACAACCACCAATCACGGCGCAGCTCTTCTAGTGCTTTTGGAAAAAGAAAAATTTTCTTTGAACCCGTTTTCATAAATTTGCCAGATTAATTTATTTCTAACTAATTAATGTTCTTGTTTTATCTCTTACAAGAGAAGAAGATCCTCAAAGCTGTATACAGTCACCAAGGCTAAAATCTCCAGCGCAATGGAAGCAGGAGCCAGTATACAGAGCTTCCCTGCCTGCGTCTTATATGCCTGCCCACCTCATAAATATTTATAGTACCTTCATTTACACAAGCACAAGATGGGTGGGCATATGGGAGCCAAGAGGACGGAGGCAGGGAAACTCTATATATCGGCATCCCCGCTTCCATTGCCCAGGGCATTAAAGGGGTACTCTGTCGCTAAGACATCTTATCCCCTATCCAAAGGATAGGGGATAAGATGCCTGATCGCGGGGGTCCCGCCGCTGGGGACCCCCATGATCTTCCACGCCGCAACCCAGTTAGAATCAGTCCCCAGAGCGTGTTCGCTCCGGGTCTGATTACTGGCGATCACGGGGACGGAGCATAGTGACATCACGGCTCCGCCCCTGTGTGATGTCACGCTCCGCCCCCTCAATGCAAGCCTATGGGAGGGGGCATGACAGCTGTCACGCCCCTCCAATAGACTTGCATTGAGGGGGTGGAGCATGACATAACACGGGGGCGGAGCCGTGATGTCACCATGCTCCGTCCTCGTGGTCAAGATGGACTCAGCCTGAGGACCTCCATCGGTTCCGGAAGCTGCTAAAGGTGGGTGCTGCATGGTAGATCCCGGGGGTCCCCAGCAGCGATCTGACATCTTATCCCCTATCCTTTGGATAGGGGATAAGATGTCTAGGGGCGGAGTACTCCTTTAAGCAATGGTGAATGTATGCAGCCTGGATCTCCGGAGCCAGATCACAGATCGTGGTGAGTGTTACCTCTTTAAAATCAGGTTCACCCACACTATAACCCTGTGTATTAAGTTTATTGCAGGTAAACAAGGTGTCAGATTTGCATTAATTCAGCTTTCCGGTGCTCCGGTGGGCTGGAAAAGGTGGATACAGTCCTTGGAAAGAGTCTTCTAGGACTGTATCCACCTTTTCCAGCCCACGGGAGCACCTGAAAGCTGAACTAATTTATGCAGGAAAAGTCAGCAACCGCCGAGCCGAGAAGTTCGTGACGAATCGAATTTACTGTAAATTTGCTCATCTCTATAAGGGACCACTGGCTGCTATTTTAACTCATCGGGTCCCTGCGTGTCATTCGGTGAGTGTCCCCAAAGCCCCACAACTGCTTTAGATGCCATAGTCATCATTGATCACAGCATCTAAAGGGTTAATGGAAGGCATCAGCCAGAGTAAGGATCTGAAGGACAAAGTCTGAACTGTGATGGTTATGTGACTGGATCATAGAATAAACAAAAAAGCATGACTTGTGGGGTATGTAGGGACTAGACTAGTTCCTACCAAAAGTAGTCCAAGCAAGAAAGGACTCCAAAAAATACCGGAACCCCTGACGGAAAGGATACAACACTAAAGGGAACAGAGCTTAAAAAAAATAAAAAATAAATAAAAATAACGGGAGCCGACAGGCATTGTTGCCATAGTAATTTTGTTAAATTGACCTTATTATTACATCTATTAAGTCCTAATTATAAAGACAATAAAAAAAAAACAACACAACAAACTAGAATTCTGCAGCCGTAGCATGTTCCAAACTTAACTTTGCCATTTAATTAAAATCTCCCAGCTGTGAAGGAGAGACAAAAAAAGGAAAGTAAAAAAAAAATAAAAAAATAAAAATATATCCGGTTAAGAGCAAATGAATTTATTGCTGTACATTACTTTCAAATCAATGTGACTTTGCAAGTCACCCTGCAATAGTTACACTGGCACAAAGAAGAAATGGAAAAAAAATCTGAATAGCATTTAAAGGGACCATTCAGAAATAGAAAAACATGGCTGCTTTCTTCCAAAAACTAAAACACAGCATCCCCAGCTGGTTGAGTGTGGTATTGCGACTTAAAGGGGTACTCCACTGCACACATCTTATCCCCTATCCAAAGGACCCCCGCGATCTCCGGTCCGGCAGCTGCAGCATCTGGAATATGGAAGCTTGCAGCTTCTATGTTCATGGCGTCAAGCCACGCCCCCTCCATTCAAGTCTATTGGAGGAGGCTCTGTACTAGCCGTCTCGCCTCCTCCCATAGACTTGAATGGAAGGGGTGTGGTGGCTTGCATCACCAGTTATCGGGCATGGAGCGGAGTTCGCTCCGTGCCCCGAATGACAGGGGTGCCAGCCCGGAGACTGAGGCGGGACCCACTCAATCTAACATCTTATCCCCTATCCTTTGGATAGAGGATAAGATGTGTGCAGTGGAATACCCCTTTAACTCCATTCATCTTAAAGGGGTACTCCCCTGCTCAGCATTTGGAACAAACTGTTGGAGCCGGCGCCAGGAGCTCGTGACATCATAGCCCCGCCCCCTCATGGTGTCACTCCCCACCCCCTCAATGCAAGTCTATGGGAGGGGGCGTCACGCCCCCTCCCATAGACTTGCATTGAGGGGGTGGGGCGTGCACTGGCTCCAGCGTTCGGAGCAGTTTGTTCAAAACGCTGAGCAGCGGAGTACTCCTTTAACTATATTGCAATATCAGATACAAGCCTAAAAGGTCTGCCTACTGCATATGTGGATATGAGTACACAGTATAGATGGGAAGCCATGTTACAGACTATAGAGTCAAGAAGCTTAAAGGGATTATCCAGGAAAAAAACTTATCAACTGGCTCCAGAAAGTTAAATTACTTCTATGAAAAAAAATCTTAATCCTTTCGGTACTTGTGAGCTGCTGAAGTTGAGTTGTTCTTTTCTGTCTAAGTGCTCTCTGATGACACCTGTCTCTGGAACCACCCAGTTTAGAAGCAAATCCCCATAGCAAACCTCTTCTACTCTGTGCAGTTCCCGAGACAAGCAGAGATGTCAGCAGAGAGCACGGTTGTCAGACAGAAAACAACAACTCAACTTCAGCAGCTGATCATTATTGAAAGGATTAAGATTTTTTAATAGAAGTAAATTACAAATCTGTTGAACTTTCTGGAGCCAGTTAATTTATATATATATATATATATATATATATATATATATATATATATATATATATATAAACATTTTTTCCTGGAATACCCCTTTAAGGCTAGGTCTAAATCCATTAGGTTTAAAGGGCCATTCCAGGAAAAAAAAACTTTTTTTTTTTTTATAAATCAACTGGTTCCAGAAAGTTAAACAGATTTGTAAATTACTTCTATTAAAAAATCTTAATCCTTTCAGTACTTATGAGCTTCTGAAGTTAAGGTTGTTCTTTTCTGTCTAAGTAATCTCTGATGACATGTGTCTCGGGAACCGCCCAGTTTAGAAGAGGTTTGCTATGGGAATTTGCTTCTAAACTGGGCGTTTCCCGAGACACGTGTCATCAGAGATTACTTAGACAGAAAAGAACAACCTAAACTTCAGAAGCTCATAAGTACTGAAAGGATTAAGATTTTTTAATGGAAGTAATTTACAAATCTGTTTAACTTTCTGGAGCCAGTTGATATATATAAAAACTTTTTTTCTGGATAACCCCTTTAAGTCCACTGGTTTAGGAGATTGTGTTAGGTCAAGATGATGCCAAACACATACTTAAATAGGCAATTTCACTTTAAAAAAAAAAAAAAACTTTTGACATGTCACAAAGATATGTCAAAAATTTTGATTAGTGGGGGTCAGGGTGTTTAGACCCTCACCGATTGTTAGAAAGGGGTGTAAGAAGCGAGTCTTCTCTCCCAGCTCTGCCTCTAAGACTGGAACAGACTCTGTGAGCGAGTCTCCTATCATATACACAAAGCAGGGAGAGGCAGCACTCAGCTTTACTCTTTCCTGCTTGTGTTCGTGATCGGTGAGGTTCCGACCACCTAGACCCTTACCGATCAAAACTATACAACATGTGAAAACTTTTTGGATGTGGCAGGTGCACTTCAAAAGGGTAGTCTACTTTATAAAATCTATTTTGAGTTAATAGAGGGGATCCTCTCTTCAGAATCTTCATCTTTTGACCATGGTTACTACAAAAAGAAATCCCTTACATGGAGGACTTTTTTCCTGCCTTGCATTACACACATGACCCACTGACTTAAAGGGAGTACTCTGGAGGGGGAAAAATTTAACTGGCGCCAGAAAGTTATACAGATTTAAATTTACTTTTATTTAAAAATATTAAGCATTCCAGTACTTATCAGCTGCTGTATGCTTCAAAGGAAGTTGTGTATTTCTTTCCAGTCTGACCACAGTGCTCTTTGCTGCCACCTTTGTCCGTGTCAGGAACTGTCCAAAGCAGGAGAGGTTTGCTATGGGAATTTGCTCCTGCTATGGACAGTTCCTGACACCAACAGAAGTGGCAGCAGAGAGCATAGTATACAGCAGTTTATAAGTACTGGAAGGATTAAGTTTTTTTTTTTTTATATAAAGAATTAATTTACAAATCTGTATAATTTCTAGCACCAGTTAATTGGAAAATATGTTTTTCCCTCTGTGTACCCCTTAAAAAATAGACATTAAGTCATGCTTAATTATCCCTGTGCTGGTGCTGATCATTTACTGGCCTGTCAGGTTTCCTCACAAAATGTTGCTGACTTAATGTTAGCAATATTTTGGGGTACCATCATAGAGGACACCAACCAGTAGGGATTGTCCACAACGGATCACCCCTTTCAGTAGTCACATGTTAAGGGCTTGTTCACACGGCCGACTGCCCCCGTAAATCCATGCCCGTTATGCAATCCATTCGATACTTTTGCAAAGGGGTTGTAAACCGCTATAAAAGGATCGCATTGATGTCAATGGAATGCTTTTACAGTCCTTTATCACCCGTTTGCTTCCCATTCCGTTTTATTTAAAAAAAAAATTTGCAGGAAAAAAGACGTTGCATGCAGTATATTTTTTCTCCGTCAATAAAATGGAACCAAAAAGGATATGATAAATTTAACACTGAAGTCTATGGGAAATGGATGAGCCTTTAATCCCCCCTGTTTTCATTGTTTTTTTTTTGTTTTTTTTTTAATCCATTTTTAGCATGCTCAGAACAAAAAAATATATATATATTTTTTTTGTTTATTAAGTGAACAATAACAGATCCAAACGGATGCAAATGAATAACATCCATTTGCATCAGTTTACTTCAGTTTGTTTGTCTGTTAAAAGAAAGGTCGGTAAACCTCAATAGCGGGAGAAAAACGGGACGGAAGACAACTTAGGCCGAGTTCACACTTGCGTCAAAGCTCCGTTTGAGAGCGCTGTCCCAGAATCTGTGAAAGTGGCAAACAACAGACCTAACTTGACTGTCCGTTGTACAATGGACACCAACAGGACCCAACTGGTTCCAGTGACTCTGAAAGAAGTCCATCTGGTTTCTGTCTGGGGGTCCGTTCACATCGGCGCTGAGCTCCGTTCAGAGGAGCTCCGCTAGTCAAGTTGGTTCATATTACGGGAGTTGAGCGGAGAAAAAAAGTCAACAATTTGAACTGACTTGTTTAACGCAACAGAGTGCAATGCTGAGGTGAACCCAACCCTTAGTTAACAATCCGTAAGTGAACATCAGAGCTTTTTCTGTCTTTCTGAGTCATCTATTTTTCGTGCCTGCCCTGTCTGATTTTTATCCCAGCTCCCGTCTTCTGTAAAACTGAGCGGAGCTGGCAGACAGCCTGTGCTCTTTCCTTGTTGAGATTCAGCATGCCCCTTCCCTTCCCATCTGTTCTGCCAAGAAACAGTCGCAGCTAATCTGTCTTCATCCTCAGCGAGCGGTGAGAAAACACAGACCCAACACGAGAGCCTCCCTTTCCCCTCATATATGATATCTGCAGAGATTCACTGACACATTAATAAAGCCTGATCTCATCTTTCGCGGATACATACGTATAATTAAATCTGGTGTCGGGGGCCGTGCATCCTTCTCGGCTGTACTCTACTTACTGAGTGTGACAAATGACGCTCTTTAAGTGATTGACCAATTTATCACTTCTCTACAGGGCCGCGGCGCGGAGTGGGAAAGGACTGGGAGGTGAGCGGCTGATCTCAGCAAAAAAATCTATAGGCTGCAAAGATGAACCTCAACGGCAGTGGGAATATTGGGAGAAGGAACGTCACCGGATTACGGAGCGGTTAACAATTGTATATGAAGATTATTTGATCCTCTAAGGCAGTGGTGTCCAAACTGTGGCCCTCCAAATGGTGCAAAAATACAACTTCTAGCATGCCCGGACAGCCGTTGGCTGTCCGGGCATGCTGAAAGTTGTAGTTTTTTGCAACATTTGGTGGGCCACAGTTTGGACAGCTCTTAGGCACTGGTGTTACCCACTAGATAATGGTGGAGGGTCTTGTGTGTAACCCTTGACTCCATGCAAGAGCCATCCCATTATTTGTGTAGTGGAGGATTATTATTTTTTTGTTGCGTGTGTGTGCAGCATTTATATGTGTGTGTGTTTATGTAATAAAAATGGCATGTTAATGTCTGGGGGACATATTAATAATTTTGATCAGCAGTGTAATGAAGAAAACTGTGTCCCTGTAACAGAATGTGACCCTCCGCACAGGGACACACTTTTCTGCTTTACAGCAGGCTCCCTCCCACTCCCTAACTCTAATCCTAACCCCTAACCTCTAATCCTAACCACTATCCCTAATCCTAACCCCTAACCCTTACTCTCTAATCCTAACCCCTAACCCTAATCCTAACCATTACAACCAATCCTAACCCATAATCCGAACTCTAGCCCCTAACCCTAATACTAACCCTAATCCTAACCCCTATCCCTAATCCTAACCCCTAACCCTTACCCTCTAATCCTAACCACTATCCCTAATCCTAAACCCTAACCCTTACTCTCTAATCCTAACCCTAATCCTAACCATTACAACCAATCCTAACCCTTAATCCGAACTCTAGCCCCTAACCCTAATACTATCCCTAATCCTAACCCTTACCCTCTAATCCTAACCACTATCCCTAATCCTAACCCCTAACCCTTACTCTCTAATCCTAACCCCTAATCCTAACCATTACAACCAATCCTAACCCTTAATCCGAACTCTAGCCCCTAACCCTAATACTAACCCTAATCCTAACCCTTACCCCTAATCCTAACATTAATCCTAACCCCTAATATTAATCCTAACCCTATTCCTAATTTTAACCCCTAATCATAACCCTAACCCCTAATCCTAACCCCTAACCCTAATCCTAACCTCTAACCCTAATCCTAACCCCTAACAGCGATCAGCCCTGAGAAGGGCTGAGAGCGCTGAGCTGAGGTCCCATTCAGCTACAGGTCACAGTTATTTCACCTCAGTTGGATCTGAGTGTTAAAGGGGTACACCGCCCCTGGCATCTTATCCCCTATCCAAAGGATAGGGGATAAGATGTTAGATCGCCGCGGTGCCGCTGCTGGGGACCCCGGGGATCGCTGCTGCAGCACCCCGCTATCATTGCTGCGCAGAGCGAGTTCGCTCTGTGCGTAATGACGGGCGATACAGGGGCCGGAGCAGCGTGACGTCATGGCTCTGCCCCTCATGACATCATGCAAGTGTCCCCTTAATGCAAGTGTATGGTAGGGGGCGTGAGACCGGCACGCCCCCTCCCATAGACTTGTATTGACAGGGGTGGGCCGTGACATCACCAGGGGCGGAGCTATGACATAACGATGCTCCGGCCCCTGTATTGCCGTCATTACGTGCAGAGCGATCTCGCTCTGCGCAGTAATGATAGCGGGGTGCTGCAGCAGCGATCCCCGGGGTCCCCAGCAGCGGGTCCCCAGCAATCTGACATCTTATCCCTTATCCTTTGGATAGGGGATAAGATGTCTAGGGGCGGAGTACCCCTTTAAATGGGTTGTCCAGGAATCGAAAAACAGACCTATTTACTTTCAAAGAGCGCTCTCCGTCTATCTCCACTTTGGGTGCGGTATTACAACTTGGCTCCATTCACTTTAATGGAACTGACCTGCAGAATCACACCCAACTTGGAGACAGAAGGGGAGTGGTCTTTGAAATAAATGATCTCTCTTTTTCCATTTCTGAATAACCCCTCTGATCAGGACCTCCACTGATCAGGAGAATAAACCAGGAGAAGGTCAAGCTCGGCGCATACTCTCCCGGCTCCATGTAACGCTATTGAGACACATTCGCAATGTAAGGCAATGAAGCGTGTCTTGATGGCATGTCTCCCCAGGTGGCAATGCATTTCCGAGCGGAAATGTTTCCGCCACAAAAATTCTGCCATGTGCACGGTGCAGCAGAATCCCAATGGGAGCAATGGGACTCTGCAACAACAGAATTTCTGAGCTGCATTTTTCCTCCGGATTCCGGTCGGAAATTCCGTTGTGTGAACATGGCCTGAGAGAACGTTCACATGTAAATAATCTGCTGTTGGTGACTCAAATTCTACTCGTGAAGTTGACCACTGCAGAACTTTGCAAGGGAAATTTCCACAGTGGATATTCTGCAAGCGGATGTGGGGGGTATTCATCATTGTTGGTGTAGGTAAAGCATTTTTGGACACCTTTTTCCTTGTGTGCTGGTAATATGTAGAAGCAACAAATGTATGAAATCTTAGGCACATTTCTGGGAATTTCTCTGGTTTATTCGGAGCAAAAAAAAATTTGGGCGACTTTTCTACACATACACCAAAAAGTTAAGTCTGGACTGGTGTATTATTATGACTTTTTGGAGGTGTTTGCGCATTTCACTTCAATTTCACTTTAAAATGCATCCTCCTAAAGTTCACCTTGTTTACCTATATACTATAATTCAGGTATTTTTACGGCAATGTTTAATTGCATAAGTCAAAGTCAGCCCTATGAGCCTATTATAACTAATAAGATAAGATAAATGTCTATGCATTCAGTAATAATAGATGCAGTTATTGTGGTCCGGCATTCATGAGCGGATGGTGGCGGGGACTTCATAGTGACACAATGTGATTGATGAACCGATCTGTAATCGTATTACAGCAGCCAATGAAATGGACTCTGAACCTAAGAATGTAGGAACAGGAAGATTAATGTGCGACACTTGTATCATGAATTAGTTACTATATCTACAAACAAGGATACAAGACCGGCTGAGGTCACCGCAGAACTACATAAGATTATCCAGAGCATTATCCAGTCCTCGTCTGGTGACAATGACATTATGGTTGGTCCAAATCTCTCTTTTCTTTTTTTTCATAATGGGTCTGTGGTAGTAATTTGGCACCATTGGACGACTGTCGCATTTAGTATCATGTAAAAAAAACTTAGGGATAGATAACTTCGGAGAGGGGATAAGCTTTAGATCGCGGGGGATCAGAGTGCTGGGGCCCCCCGTGATCTCCTGTTTAAAGTCCCGGCTCTCCTATACAGCGGTGAGTCATGACCCTCGCCCGAAACGGAGACCGCAACGCCCCCTCCATATAGCTTTATGGGAGAGCGGGGTCTCCCACAGAACTATATAGAGGGGGGCATGGTGGCCCCCCCTTCAGGGGGGGGGGGTCGTGATGTGCGGCTGTATAGGAGAGCCGGGGCTCCAAACAGTAGATCGCAGGGGCCTCAGAGCTCGGACCCCTGCAATCTAAAACTTAACCCCTGTCCCTCGGATAGGGAACACGTTTTTTTCACATGACACTTGTCCTTTAGAGACCAGGCAAAGCTCCCTGGGAAAAACGTACGCAAAGTAGCTCACCTCCAAAAGGAAGAAATCTTCTCTCCAGTGCCACATATTGGTAGTACATTCTTTGCCTTGAAAAGTGACTATGGTTTATCAGTGAAATGAAGATCTCATTATAAAGGAAGTTTAGCCATCTTTAGACAGCGGTTTCAGGGTCCCTATTACTTATCAGTAGAGAGCAGAGTGACCGGTTGGTTGGGTTTGAGGCCTTAGACTTTGGTCTGAGGGAATGATGTGTAACCAGTGTTTGCCCAACTGTGTGGCCCAAAGGACCTCATGTCAGGAGCACTGCCTGCTGGTCAATGTCCAACACACGTTCATACTGCAGGTCGTTTAGCTGCCAGGCAGTGGCCCCTCTCCCACATGATGCCATACATCATAATAATACTAAACCCATTGTAGAAGCTGCGCTTGTTAATTGGGAACACTTAGGGAGTGGTGAAGCAAAAACGTTTGAGAATAACTGGTGTAATAGGTAGTTGTGTGCCTCTACTGGACATTCTGGTTTGATTATAACCCATAGTCATGTTACAAGGCTCTTTAAAGAGTTGAATATTGACTTACGGGGTAGCTACAGTGGGGGAGATTTATCAAAACCTGTCCAGAGAAAAAGTTGCCCAGTTGCCCATAGCAACCAATCAGATCACTGCTTTCATTTTGTAGAGGCCTTTTTAAAAATGAAAGAAGTGATCTGATTGGTTGCTATGGGCAACCCAGTAACATTTTCTCTGGACAGGTTTTGATAAATCTCCCATCAAATCTCCAATAGGCAGTACTAGAGGAACTACTTCAGAATTGGAACATTTTGGTTATGGTGAATAGGCTTGTTTTTAATAAGGTTCAACGATTTTCTCCAAACTGGTAACTTTCTGCGTAGTTCCCCATACGTCACAAAATAAGTAACAATTCTACAGGGGTTGCGGCAATACAAACAACCCTATTAACTACATTAATATGAAAGCTGTCATTTTGCCTGTACTGAAGATTTTCCCTGGGGTGTCTGGTTCTTGTCTAGGCCAATAGTATCCAAATTCTGAACCTTCAGATGTTGCCAAACTTCAACTCTTGGAGTTGTATGGCAGTCATTCTGACCATTTCTGTAATACATAGACAACCTGGGACTCCCAAAGTAAGAGACACTGCTTATGATGAGCTCTTCACTCTGTATCATAGATTGTGGTTCCAAGTAGAAAACTGCAATCAGATTGGGATTTCGCAATCTCTCAGGACCGGATGTAAAGCTTGCAGGTGATAGTGGTTTTTGGTCTTAAAGGGGTACTCCGCCCCTAGACATCTTATCCCCTATGGAAAGGATAGGGGATAAGATGTCAGATCGCGGGGGTCCCGCCACTGGGGACCCCTGGGATCTCGGCTGCAGCACCCACCTGTTGCGGCTTCCGGCAGCGCTGGAGGCTCTCATCCTAACGCCTCACGACCATGGTGACAGGAGATCAAGACATGCCGACTCCGCCCCCATGTGACATCACGCCCCGTCCCCTCAATGCAAGTCTATGGGAGGGGGCGTGATGGCTGTCACGCCCCCTCCCATAGACTTGCATTGAGGGGCAGGGCATGACGTCACACGGGGTGGAGTCGTGACATCACAATCTCACGTCACCTTGGTGGGGTGCCAAAGCCTCCAGCGTTTCCGGAAGCTGCAACAGGTGGGTGCTGCAGCCGAGATCCCGGGGGTTCCCAGCAGCGGGACCTCCGCGATATGACATCTTATCCCCTATCCTTTGGATAGGGGATAAGATGTCTAGGGGCGGAGTACCCCTTTAAGTGGGCCAGAGCGGGTGGGCACTGAACATACAACTGGTCTAGCAAAAATCTACGCAGTCCCACAAACCTCTGAAATGTCACAGGGGCTGAGGAAATGGCACAAGGGGGCTGAGGAAAAGGCACGGGGAGGGGAATGGCACAAGGGAGCTGAGGAAAAGGCACGGGGGGGGGGGAATGGCACAAAGGGGTAATTCAAAGGCACAGTGGGTGATGAAATGACACAATGGGGTAATGTGGCACTGGGGGGTGATAAAATGGCAAGGGGGGTGAGGAAATGTCACGAAAGGGATTAAACATGTGTTGTGGAAGATGGTATTGCTCAGAAATCCATTGGAAGCGAGTGGGAGCGGAATTAAGAAAGCAGTCCGGCACAGGGCTCAAATTCTGAGCTTGGGTTCCCTTCTAGGACCTGACCACATGGCATATGTTTTGATAGGGTATAACCACATGGATATTGCTTGGTGGGACTGGTATTGACCATCTTTAGTGATAATCTACAATGCAGATGGTCGCCAAGGCAGTAAACTTGCTGCACCCATCAGGCCATCTACGGGATGTTTCAACATATTTTATAAGGGGCAACGATTGGCAACAATTGGCTGGAAATTTCACATAGGGCAAAGAAAAAAAAGAACCTTTATATAGAAAACATGATATCCTTGAGATGCCGCTAATACTTTGTCCCTAGTATAACCGTCGTGAGTTTGTATGCACCACAACACTACGTTGCAGCTTCTGTAGCCATAAAATCCACTCTAAATTGATTGCCAGTAAGTTGCTAATGTCTTGGCAGAGTTTCATGGAAGCCATCTAAGCTATAATGCATTGTCTCTTGTTGGATGTCACTTAGTGGAAATTGCCTAAAGTATATGATAACCTCTAATAATGTATTCTAGTCAGGATATTTCTTATCACTGTTCTGAAGGGTGTTCTGGGGCTTCTCAACCATAGATGTATGGGCTTGGGACAGTGCATCGAATTATATTCCAGAAGATATCCGGACCATTGTTCTTTCAGAATGACTTTCTATTATTAGGAAACGTCATAACTTATTTGGTATGAGTCCAATTGTACGATGTCTTCTCATAACATCTGGGACAAAGACACACAAGTGCGGTCCCAGGGGCCACAAAAGTGCCTTAAAGGGGTACTCCGGCGCTTAGACATCTTATCCCCTATCCAAAGGATAGGGGATAAGATGCCTGATCGTGGGGATCCCGCCGCTAGGGACCCCTGTGATCTTGCACGCAGCACCCCAGTTAAAATCAGTCCCCGGAGCATGTTCGCTCCGGGTCTGATTACCGGCGACCACGAGGCAGGAGGCATGTGACGTCACGCCTCCGCCCCCGTGTGACGTCACGCTCCGCCCCTTAATGCAAGCCTATGGGAGGGGGCGTGACAGCTGTCATGCACCCTTGTGACGTCACACTCCGCCCCTCAATGCAAGCCTATGGGAGGGGCGTGACACTTGTCATGCACCCGTGTGACATCATGCTCCGCCCCTCAATGCAAGACTATGGGAGGGGGCGTGACAGGTGTCACGCACCCGTGTGACGTCACTCTCCGCCCCTCAATGCAAGCCTATGGGAGGGGGCGTGACAGCTGTCACACACCCGTGTGACGTCACACTCCGCCCCTCAATGCAAGCCTATGGGAGGGGGCGTGACAGCTGTCACGCACCCGTGTGACGTCACACTCCGCCCCTCAATGCAAGCCTATAGGAGGGGGCATGACAGCTGTCATGCCCCCTCCCATAGGCTTGCATTGAGGAGTCGGAGCATGACATCACACGGGGACGGAGGCATGACGTCACACGCCGCCTGCCCCGTGGTCGCCGGTAATCAGACCCGGAGCGAACATGCTCCGGAAACTGATTTTAACTGGGGTGCTGCGTGCAAGATCAAGGGGGTCCCTAGCGGTGGGACCCCCGGGATCAGGCATCTTATCCTTTGGATAGGGGATAAGATGTCTAAGCGTCGGAGTACCACTTTAAGAGAAGTATGAAAACTTCCAGTGCCTTGGACCACCTGAAACTCATTTATAAATTCAATGCCCTAGAGTACCACTGTGAATTTTATGGAACATGTGTTAATACGACCTACGATGGCCCGACATATGATGAAATCGACATACGATGGCCTCTCAGAGGCCATCGCATGTCGATGTCAGCATCGACATACAATGCTTTTTTATGTCGGGACCATCGCATTAAGTGCTATCCGGCAGCGCCAAATGCTTAAGCTGCTGCCGGATAGCAGCTTAATGTTCCCCGTGTGGTGCGGTAAGTATTACCTACCCCTCCACGATGCTCCGGGGTGCCCTCCGGGTCCAGCACTGGTCTTCTGGTGTCTTCTCGGCCCTCTCCGATGACGTCATTACGCTGCTGTGCACGTCATCCAATAGGAATGGCGTACGCAGCGGCGTAATGACGTCGCTACGCAGGCCCAGTAAGGCCTTGCGGAAGAAAGCAGAGGACCAGAGAAGACAGCGGAGGACCGGAGAAGACCAGGAGAGCCCAGAGGAGGCCCGGGGACACCATCTTGAGCGGCGGGGACAGGTGAGTACAGCTTCCTATACTTTACATGCGATGGATATCCCTCAACATACGATGGATTCGACAAACGATGGTTTGTTTGGAACGAATTACCACCGTATGTTGAGGGACCATTGTATATAAATCTCCACTGGAAAAAAATATATATAATTATCAACTGGTGCCAGAAGTTTAAAAAATGTTTTTATTACTTCTGTGTAAATATCTTAATCCTTCCAGTACTTATAAGCTGCTGTATACTACAGTGGTCCCTCAACATACGATGGTAATTTGTTTCAAACGAGCCATCGTTCGTCGAATCCATCGTATGTTGAGGGATTCGTGCAATGTTAAGTATAGGAAGCTGTACTCACCTGTCCCCGCCGCTCCAGACCGCGTCCTGCCGCTCCCGATGGTGACCCCAGGCCTCCGCTGGGCTCTCCTGGTCTTCTCCGGTCCTCCGCTGTCTTCTCCGGTCCTCCGCTGTCTTCCGCAAGGGCTTACTGGGCCTACGTAGCGACGTCATTACGCCGCTGCGTACGCCGTTCCTATTGGATGACGGGGCGGCGTGCGCAACAGCGTAGTGACGTCACCGGAGAGGGCCGAGAAGACACCGGAGGAACAGCGCAGGACCTGGAGGGCACCCCGGAGCATCGTGGAGGGGTAAGTAATACTCGCCGCACCACACGGGGAACATTAAGCTGCTATCCGGCAGCAGCTTAAGCATTTTGCGCTGCCGTATAGCACTTAATGCGATGGCCCCGACATAAAAAAGCATTGTATGTCGATGCTGACATCGACATGCGATGGCCTCTGAGAGGCCATCGTATGTCGATTTGATTATATGTCGGGGCCATCGTAGGTCGGGGGGTCACTGTACAGAGGTAGTTCTTTTCTTTTTGAATTTCTTTTCTGTCTGACCACAGTGCTCTCTGCTGACACCTCTGTCCATGTCAGGAACTGTCCAGAGCAGAATAGGTTTGCTATGCGGATTTGCTCCTACTGTGGACAGTTCCTGACATGGACAAAAGTGACAGCAGAGAGCACTGTGGTCAGACTAAAAAGAAATTTAAAAAGAAAAGAACCTCCTGTGGATAACACAGCAGCAGATAAGTACTGGAAGGATTAATATTTTTAAATAGAATTAATTTGCAAATCTGTTTAACTTTCAGGCACCAGTTGATTTAAAAAAAAAAAAATGTTTTCCAGCAGAGTACCCCTTTAACCCCTTAACGACGCAGGACGTATATTTACGTCCTGCGCCGGCTCCCGCGATATGAAGCGGGATCGCGCCGCGATCCCGCATCATATCGCGTCGGTCCCGGCGCTAATCAACGGCCGGGACCCGCGGCTAATACCACACATCGCCGATCGCGGCGATGTGCGGTATTAACCCTTAAGAAGCGGCGGTCAAAGCTGACCGCCGCTTCTAAAGTGAAAGTGAAAGTGACCCGGCTGCTCAGTCGGGCTGTTCGGGACCGCCGCGGTGAAATCGCGGCGTCCCGAACAGCTGATCGGACACCGGGAGGGCTCTTACCTGCCTCCCCGGTGTCCGATCGACGAATGACTGCTCCGTGCCTGAGATCCAGGCAGGAGCAGTCAAGCGCCGATAATGCTGATCACAGGCGTGTTAATACACGCCTGTGATCAGGATGAGAGATCAGTGTGTGCAGTGTTATAGGTCCCTATGGGACCTATAACACTGCAAAAAAAATGTAAAAAAAAAGTGTTAATAAAGGTCATTTAACCCCTTCCCTAATAAAAGTTTGAATCACCCCCCTTTTCCCATAAAAAAAATAAAACAGTGTAAAAAAAATAAAAAATAAACATATGTGGTATCGCCGCGTGCGTAAATGTCCGAACTATAAAAATATATCATTAATTAAGCCGCACGGTCAATGGCGTACGCGCAAAAAAATTCCAAAGTCCAAAGAAGCGTATTTTGGTCACTTTTTATATCATTAAAAAATGAATAAAAAGTGATCAAAAAGTCCGATCAAAACAAAAATCATACCGATAAAAACTTCAGATCACGGCGCAAAAAATGAGTGTTCATACCGCCCCGTACGTGGAAAAATAAAAAAGTTATAGGGGTCGGAAGATGACATTTTTAAACGTATAAATTTTCCTGCATGTAGTTATGATTTTTTCCAGAAGTGCGACAAAATCAAACCTATATAAGTAGGATATCATTTTAACCGTATGGACCTACAGAATAAAGATAAGGTGTAATTTTTACCGAAATATGCACTGCGTAGAAACGAAAGCCCCCAAAAGTTACAAAATGGCGTTTTTTTTTTCGATTTTGTCACACAATGATTTTTTTTTCCGTTTCGCCGTGCATTTTTGGGTAAAATGACTAATGTCACTGCAAAGTAGAATTGGCGACGCAAAAAATAAGCCATAATATGGATTTTTAGGTGGAAAATTGAAAGGGTTATGATTTTTAAAAGGTAAGGAGGAAAAAACGAAAGTGCAAAAACGGAAAAACCCTGAGTCCTTAAGGGGTTAAATTGTGACCCCTCACCTAAAGGGGGGAAGGCCATCAAGCCCGAGTGTTGCTGCTCCTTCTCTTCTAATATATATATATATATATATATATATATATATATATATACATTTCTTAGATCTGTATATCTTGGTCGCTATTTTCTTTCCTTACCCTTCATCTACAAATTTATTTCAAAAAGATAACTCATAAGAGCAGTGACAATTGTGTTCAGAGACCGGCCACAACCAGAAGTGAACATGTTCAATGGATACCTCCAAACACTGGCCCAGTGGCCTAATGGATAAGGCATCAGCCTCCGGAGCTGGGGATTGTGGGTTCAAGTCCCACCTGGGTCGGTCAGTTTTATCCCCTTAAGGACTCAGCCTATTTGCACCTTAAGGACTAAGACAATTTTATTTTTACGTTTTCGTTTTTTCCTCCTGCCCTTCAAAAAATCATAACTCTTTTATATTTTCATCCACAGACTAGTATGAGGGCTTGTTTTTTGCGCGACCAGTTGTCCGTTGAAATGCCATAACTCACTTTACCATAAAATGTATGGCGCAACCAAAAAAATACTATTTGAGTTGGGAAATTAAAAAGAAAACCGCAATTTTGCAAATTTTGGAAGGTTTTGTTTTCACGCCGTACAATTTATGGTAAAAATGACGTGTTTTTTATTCTCTGGGTCAATACGATTAAAATGATACCCATGATTATACACTTTTCTATTACTGTTGCGCTTAAAAAAGTCGCAAACTTTTTAACCAAATTAGTACTTTTAAAATCCCCCTATTTTGAAGACATTTTTCTGTATAAGCGGCGGTATGAGGGCTCATTTTTTGCGCCGTGATCTGTACTTTTTATTAATACCTTATTTGCTTATACAAAACTTTTATTACATTTTTTATTAATTTTTTTGGGAATAAAATGTTATAAAAAAGCAACTATTTTGGACTTTTTTTTTTTACGTTCACGCCGTTCATCGTACGTGATCATTTACATTTTATTTTAATAGTTCGGATATTTACGCACGCGGCAATACCAAATATGTATATAAAATAATTTACACTTTTTGGGGGTAAAATAGGGAAAATGGGACAATTTACGTTTTTATTGGGGACTATAAAATGGTGAAAGAAAAAAAAAAGTTAATAAATGTGATTCAACCCCTTCCCTAATAAAAGTATGAATCATCCCCCTTTGCCCATTTAAAAAAATATATATGTAAACAAAAATAAACATAAACATATGTGGTATCGCCGCATGTGTAAATGTCCGAACTATAAAAATATAATGTTAATTAAACCGCACGGTCAATGGCGTACACGTAAAAAAAAAATCCAAAGTCCAAAATTACATATTTTTGGTCACTTTGCATTCCCTAAAAAAATGTATAAAAAGCCATCAATAAGTCCCATAAAAAAACATCAGACCCCGATGCAAAAAATTAGCCCTCATATAGCCCTGTGTACGGAAAAAATTAAAAAGTTATAGGGGTCAGAAGAGGACAATTTTAAACATTCTAATTTTCATACAAAAAGTTATAATTTTTTTAAAACAAGTAAAACAAAATCAAACCTATATAAGTTGGGTATCATTTTAATTGTATGGACCTACAGAATAAATATAAGTTGTCATTTTTTTTTTTTTTACCTAAAAGTGCACTGCATAGAATCGGAAGCCCCCAAAAAGTAAAATTGTTGGCACAAAAAACAAGCCCTCCTATGGGTCTGTAGGTGGAACAATGAAAGCGTTATGATTTTTAGAAGGAGAGAAGGAAAGAACGAAAGGGCAAAAATGAAAAATGGCTCTGTTTTCAAGGGGTTAAATGCATTTTTGGAAAAAATATGAGAATGTAAAGTTGTTCTTCCTGTACATAGGGAGGTATTTATCAATTTTGCCTGTTGACCGTTTCTTTTTACCCTTTTTTTTTTCACTTTGGTTTTCGTGGACATGCACCATATTTATCATTTGGTGCAAGTTGTTAGTAATTTTGGTGCAAATGTTGAAATCAGCCGTTCACAGCGCCTTTTACACAGAACTTACCCCCACAGAGGACGCGTATTTTACCCTGTAGAGCAGCCATTTCGGAATCCCTCCTGCAGAATTTCTGCAAGCGAAAGTTGTCTCTCTTACATGGAATAAAGAACACTTAATTTCACTAAAGTTGGTGTTCTGCCTACTATCAATTATATTTAAAACGAGGATCGGAGCACCAAGATTCAATTGGCTGGCACCCCAGGATTTTTCTCATTGGATGTGCTGCTCTTTATTGGTATATATATATATATATATATATATATATATATATATGGCAAGACAATCTGAAGAAAAGACATGTGAATTGCTTAACCCATTGGGTTAGTCCTTGCCCCCTGGGCCCCCTTACCCCCATTTCACTGGGCGTACGTTATGTGTAATGTGTATTTTTCACACATTTATCAAAGTGGTCGCAAATTTCGTAAATTACGTCTATTTAAAAATCTTAATCCTTCCAGTACTTATTAGCAGCTGTATGCTACAGAGGAAATTCTTCTCTTTTTTAATTTATTTTTTGTCTTGTCCCCAGTGCTCTCTGCTGACACATCTGTCCGTGTCAGGAACTGTCCAGAGCAGCATAGGTTTGCTATGAGGATTTTCTCCTGCTCTGGGCAGTTCCTGATACCGGCATCAGGTGTCAGCAGAGAGCACTGTGGATAAGACAAAAGAAGAAATTCAAAAAGAAAATAATTTCCTCTGTATACAGCTGCTAATAAGTACTGGAAGGACAAATATTTTTTAATAGAAGTCATTTACAAATCTGTTTAACTTTCTGGCACCAGTTGATTAAAAAAAATGCTTTCCACCGGAGTACCCCTTTACGCGAAAGTACATATTTCTGGAGCATGGTTAGTTAGAAAGAAAAAAAAAACGCTGTTATTGTGTTTAGAAACAGATCAAAACCAGCAGTGAACATGTTCAGGAGCAAGTATCAAACTAAGGCTTGGTGGTCTGATTGTTAAGAAAGCAGCCTCTGGAGCTGTGGGTTTTGGGTTCAAGTCTCACTAGGGTAGTTCAGTTTTAACATGTATTGCTGTGTAAAAAGTCTGCAATCTCATGAACAAATAGTTAAAAAAAAATATACAGCAGGACAATCTGAAGGAAAGGCATGTGAAATGCTTAAAAGGGTTATCCAGGACAAAACTTTTTTTTATATATCAACTGGCTCCAGAAAGTTAAACAGATTTGTAAATTACTTCTATTAAAAAATCTTAATC
Organism: Hyla sarda; assembly: GCF_029499605.1. Classification (NCBI taxonomy): domain Eukaryota; kingdom Metazoa; phylum Chordata; class Amphibia; order Anura; family Hylidae; genus Hyla; species Hyla sarda. The sequence goes on along the minus strand of NC_079198.1, from coordinate 20,087,389 downwards.
CTTTCAGTACTTACGAGCTTCTGAAGTTAAGGTTGTTCTTTTCTGTCTAAGTGCTCTCTGATGACACGTGTCTCAGGAACCGCCCAGTTTAGAAGAGGTTTGCTATGGGGATTTGCTTCTAAACTGGGCGGTTCCCGAGACACGTGTCATCAGAGAGCACTTAGACAGAAAAGAACAACCTTAACTTCAGAAGCTCATAAGTACTGAAAGGATTAAGATTTTTTAATAGAAGTAATTTACAAATCTGTTTAACTTTCTGGAGCCAGTTGATATATATATATATATATATATATATATATATATATATATATATAAAATGTTTTTTCCTGGATAACTTCTTTAAAGGGTTACTCTGCTCCCCAGCTCCGGAACATTGAGTTCCAAACACTGGGTGCGGCTTCTGTGCTCACGCCCGCCCCCTTTTAATGATGCCCCATGATGTCACGCCCCGCTCCCTCAATGAAAGTCTACGGGAAGACTTGCATTGAGGGGATGTGAGGTGACGTGGTGAGGGGGCCCGCACCCAGAGTTCGGAACTCAATGTTCCTGATACTAGGGAGCGGAGTAACCCTTTAATCTATAGTCTATGAGAATAACAGAGTTTAGTACAGAGGTCTACTGATCACCCAACAGACTTTGAGATTTGTCACATCTTGGGTAATGCACATGTCTTTTTACGATGTGTTCGCCTACAAGAGAATCACTACAAACTCTTGACAAAACCTCTTAGAGTGTTTGTGTTGGTAACAGCCATATTGGATCTGTAACTTACATCTGATGGTTTTGTCATGTGATCGCACCATATAGGAAACAAGCTCAACATTTCTACTCAATTTCCTGCCAACTCTGGTGGGTCAAGTCCCTTTCTCAGTGGGTGGCTTGCGTGGATGAGTTGAGTTGATAGAAAATGGGTGCTCCAGACCGCCTACCCTCACTTCCCCATCCCTCTCCTCTTCCCTCCCCCCCATCCATCCTTCCCTTCTCCCCCTTTCCTATTCCTCCCTTTGTCTGTTTGTCGAAAAGCCAACCCCATTGTCATACTGACCAGACACATTGCACTGTAATGTCCTTAACGTTTTCAATTGCCTAATCTTTTGTCATATTTAACAACTGCTTGTTACCTTTTCTATCCAATGTTATTGTTTACTCTGTCTATAACAATATTATTGATTAAAAAGAAATGTATAAACAAGCCATATACAAGCAGAAATAAAAACAAAAGGAAAAATAGCCAGCACAACAACCTAATACACAGGTGCCCGCTGCTGTGGCAAATACAAAATGAACAAAAAAGAAAGTTGCAACAGCACTCTAGGTCAAAAAATGGAGGCTCTTAGTGCACTTTTTGATCAAAATGTGTCCCCCCATCCACCACGCGGAGGTTTAGGATTCCAAAAATTCAAACATGTTAAAGTGCGCCACATTTAAATCATTTAAAACTTTGATAAATGAAGCGCAAGTAATTGTGATTCTAATTAGTGATCAGCAGCAGGGACAATATTCGAATTTGCGATATTTCGAGAATATATTGACGAATATTCTTCCTATGTTCGCGAAATTCGCATCTTAGCTATGTTTGTTCCCTTGATTTTCCATGCGAAAATTTGTCATGAAATTCGCATAGTGCGGGATTATATCTTTCACCTAAAAGAAGGGAAGGATCATTGTCTTCTAGAAGTGCAAATATTTGTCCCAACATGTTATTTATAATGATGATTCTATGTTTAGGATTCCAAAAAAGAATGAGATTATGCGAATATCATACTGCCATACCCTTTCTCAGTGGGGGCCTTGCGTGGATGAGTTGAGTTGATAGAAAATGGCTACTCCACTCCCTCCCCCATCCATCCATCCTTCCCTTCTCCCCCTTTCCTATTCCTTCCTTTGTCTGTTTGTCGAAAAGCCAACCCCATTGTCATACTGACTAGTGTTGAGCGGCATAGGCCATATTCGAATTCGCGAATATTCGCGAATATATGGACGAACACTCGTCATATTCGCGAATATTCGCATATTCGTAATGTTCTCGTTTTATATTCGCACATGCGAATATTCGTGTGTGCGAAAATTAACATATGCGAAAATTTACATACACAAAAATTAACACAAGCTAAAATGCGCATATGCGAAACTTATCATATGCATATTTTCGCATATGCGAAAATTCGCACACCAGTCTCACACAGTAGTATTAGAGCCTTTTTACACCACTTAAGCTGGAAGCAGAGAGGGATGATCACTGTGATGTGTACTGTGAAAAAAAAAACAAAAACAAAAAAACGAATATTCGTAATTACAAATATATAGCGCTATATTCGCGAATATTCGCGAATTCGCGAATATGCGATATTCGCAATTAAAATTCAAATTGCGAATATTCGCGAGCAACACTAATACTGACCAGACACATTGCACTGTAATGTCCTTTGTGTTTTGAATTTTCTAATCTTTTGTCATATTTAATGACTGTTTGTTACCTTTTCTATCCAATGTTATTGTTCACTCTGTCTATAACAATATTATTGATTAAAAAGAAATGTATACACAAGCCATATACAAGCAGAAATAAAATATCCCAGTGACTCTTTGGGTACAAAGGTCCTGAACAGTTATTTATGGTCAACTCTTCTGTCATATACTTAAAGAATCATAACATATCAGAAATCTATATAAAAAAGAAAACATTCATATTCATCTATAGCCACCTGTATTACCTGTGGGTGATGTCATATATTTGGTAATGATGGAACACAGACGGTGATAACATTTCTCCAGGAGATGTTACCTTCATAAATATATTTAAAAACTAAATTTCTTGGATTACATTTCTCTTTCTTGGTGTTTTTGATGCATTAAAAAAATATTTTCATTCAGATTAATTACTATATCAGCAGCACATGTGTTCAATAATAGGGACAGCAGACAGGCCCAGTGGCCTAATGGATAAGGCATCAGCCTCCGGAGCTGGGGATTGTGGGTTCGAGTCCCACCTGGGTCGTTCAATTTTAAAGTGTTTGGCTTAGAGTCCTAGTATACATAACACAAGTTTATATTCAGATGGTACAGTGTGTGGCAGTATTATATTCAGGGTACAGTGTATGGCAGTATTATATTCAGGGTACAGTGTGGGGCAGTATTATATTCAGGGTACAGTGTATAGCAGTATTCTATTCATGGTACAGTGTGGGACAGTATTATATTTAGTGGGTACAGTGTGTGGCAGTATTACATTCAGTGGGTACAGTGTGTGGCAGTATTATATTCAGGGTACAGTGTGGGGCAGTATTATATTCAGGGGTACAGTGTGGGGTAGTATAATATTCAGGGTACAGTATATAGCAGTATTCTATTCATGGTACAGTGTGTGGCAGTATTATATTCAGTGGGTACAGTGTGTGGCAGTATTATATTCATGGTACAGTGTGTGGCAGTATTATATTCAGGGTACAGTGTGTGGCAGTATTATATTCAGGGGTACAGTGTGTGGCAGTATTATATTCAGGGTACAGTGTGGGGCAGTATTATATTTAGGGTACAGTGTGGGGCAGTATTATATTCAGGGCGCCACAAGGTTAGCTTGCACAGGGCGCCTGAACACCTAAGGCCGGCCCTGGTTGTCAGCGCATTCAACTAAGTAAAGACAAAAGTATTTCATACGATTAGTTCATTCATTCAGATCTAGGAAGTGTTATCTTAGTGTTCCATTTTTTTTTTTTTTGGAGAGTGTATTTTCAGACGGATTGCTGAGACAAGCATGTATAAGCATGGCCCAGTGGCCTAATGGATAAGGCATCAGCCTCCGGAGCTGGGGATTGTGGGTTCAAGTCCCACCTGGGTCGTTCAATTTTAAAGTGTGTTGGTATAAAGTCTCATGAACAAATAGTTTAAAAAAAATATACAGCAAGACAATGTGAAGAAAGTGCATGTGAAATGCTTCCCAGCGACCTGAACATTGAGTTCCGAACGCTGGGTGCAGGCTTCCGTGTTCCCCCCCTTGTGGTGTCACACCCCACCCCCTGGGGTACAGCAGCCATCACGCCCCCACCAATAGTCTTGCATTGAGGAGGTGTGATGTCACAAGGGGGCGGGCATGAAAGCAGAAACCCGCACCCAGCGTTAAGAACTCAATGTTCCGGACGCTGGGGAGTGGAGTAACCGTTTAACCTATTGTGTAAGTCCTTGCCCCTAGGGTCTCTTTACCTCCATTTGGCTACATTTATCTAAGTGGAAGTCAATTTTGTCACAGAGGGCACCAAATGTTGCAAACCAATAATAGTAATATTTTAACTTGCAAATCCTTCAAGAACTACAGAGATGCAAAAAAATCAAACATGTTAAAGTGCGCCAAATTTAAATCATTTAAAACTTTGATATATGAAGCACACGTAATTGTGATGAGAGACAGACCAAGACCAGCAGTGAACATGTTTAGGAACAACAACTAAGCAAAAGTCAAGTGGCCTAAAGGAGAAGGCATCAGCCTCCAGAGCTGGGGATTGTGGGTTCAAGTCCCACCTGGATTGTTCAGTTATAAAGTGTCCTCAGCATTATTAAAAGTCCCAACCTATTGTAATCTGCAATATATTGACGAATATTTGTCCTATGTTTGCGAAATTCGCATCTTCTCTATGTTTGTTATCTTGAATTTCCATATGAAAATTCGTAATGAAATTCGCATAGTGCACGAATATATCTTTCACCTAAAAGAAGGGAAGTATCATTGTCCTCTGGAAGTGCAAATATTTGCATATTCACATACCGTATATACTCGAGTATAAGCCGAGACCCCTAATTTCAACCCAAAATCCCAGGAAAAGTTATTGACTCGAGTATAAGCCTAGGGTGGGAAATACATCATCCCCCCCTGTCATCATCCAGACTCTTATCATCATCACCTGTCATCTTCCCCTTGTCATCATTCCCACCCCCCTTTATCATCCCCTTGTCATCATCCCCACCCCCCTTCATCATCCCCTTGTAATCATCCCACACACCCCCCCTTCATCATCCCCTTGTCATCATCCCACACACCCTTCATCATCCCCTTGTCATCATCCCCACCCCCCTTCATCATCCCCTTGTAATCATCCCACACACCCCCCCTTCATCATCCCCTAGTCATCATCCCCACCCCCCTTCATCATCCCCTTGTCATCATCCCACACCCCCCCTTCATCATCCTCTTGTCATCATCCCACACCCCCCCTTCATCATCCTCTTCTCATCATCCGCCCTCAGTGGTCTTCAACCTGCGGACCTCCAGAGGTTTCAAAACTACAACTCCCAGCAAGCCCGGGCAGCCATCGGCTGTCCGGGCTTGCTGGGAGTTGTAGTTTTGAAACCTCCGGAGGTCCGCAGGTTGAAGACCACTGCGGCCTTCAACATCATCCAGCCCCCTCTCACCCCCTTTAGTTCTGTACAGTACTCACCTCCGCTCGGCGCTGGTCCGGTGCTGCAGGGCTGTCCGGAGAGGAGGTGGTCCGGTGGGATAGTGGTTCCGGGCTGCTATCTTCACCGGGGGCGCCTCTTCTTCGCGCTTCCGGCCCGGAATAGAGGCATTGCCTTGACAATGACGCAGAAGTACGTTGGCAATGAACGTACCTCTGCGTCGTTGTCAAGGCAACGTGACTATTCTGGGGCCGGGCCCGAAGAGCTTAGAAGAGGCCTCCCTGGTGAAGATAGCAGCCCGGAACCACTATCCCACCGGACGACCTCCTCTCCGGACAGTCCTGCAGCATCGGACCAGCGCAGAGCGGAGGTGAGTACTGTACAGAACTAAAGGGGGGTGAGAGGGGGCTGGATGATGTCGAAGGTCGCAGTGGTCTTCAACCTGCGGACCTCCGGAGGTTTCAAAACGACAACTCCTGGGAGTTGTAGTTTTGAAACCTCTGGAGGTCCGCAGGTTGAAGACCACTGCGGGTGGAGAGTTCACTCGAGTATAAGCCGAGGGGGGTGTTTTCAGCACGAAAAATTGTGCTGAAAAACTCGGCTTATACTCGAGTATATACGGTATATGAAATATTTGCGCTCCACATTGACTCACACAGTCACACAGTAAATAATATTGGAGAGTTCTTTGGACTCCAAGCTGGAAGTAGGGAGTGATGATTACCTTTTTTTTTTTTTTTTTTTTTTTTTACACAGTACACATCATTCGTCATTACGAATATATATCGCTATATTCTAAATATAGAAATTCCCGGTAATAATTAGCATTTCGAATATTCGCGCTCAACACTAATTCTAATATGTAATTTCAGGTCTATGTTTAGGATTCCAAAAAGAATGAGATTATGTGCATATCATACTGCAGTAAAAAATTTAGTAAAGTAGCCATGAATGGTCACCAATTCATCTTCTTTGCTCTTTTGTGCTATGACACAGATTTGAATCATTTTTTGCATATTACAATTTTGGTATATGAGAAGTTTAAAAAAATGTGTGGACTACACAACTTCCTGTCAGAGGTTACACAAGCAAAAGTATGCTGAAGCCAGTACAATGTGTGATCACACTATAATAGTAAGTTATTTCTCTTGAGAGTATTGTTTTACTTAAATACAATTCTGATCCTGGAATACACCTCAAGGGTACATTCACACGGGCAGATTTTTTTGTGGGTTTTCCGCTGCGTATTTGAAAGGGGGCGGGCTCTTCTCAGCTGCGCTGCGGAAAATCCGCCACAAGCCCCATTTAAGTCAGTAGAAACTGCAGCGGATTTTCCGCAGCATTAATACCGCCCCAGAAAATCTGCTGCAGACAGCCGAGAATAGCCCGCTTGCTTTCAAATACGCAGTGGGAAACCCGCAAAAAAATCCGCCCGTGTGAACGTACCCTAAGGGTGCATTTTCTGCTGCAGACTTTCTTTGGCAGATTTAACTGCCCATTGAAGTCAATGGGCAACAATATCTGCCGCAGCAAATCTCCAGCAGATCTGCAGCAAAAATACGCACGTGTGTAAAAAGTCTGTAATCTCATGAACAAATAGTTATAAAAATAAAAAGTACAGCAAGACAATCTGAAGAAAGGGCATTTGAAATGCTTAAAGGGGTACTCCACTGGCCAGCATTCGTAACATAGAGTTGCATTGAGGGGGCGTGGCTGAGCCCCGCGGGGCGCACAAATCGTTCGGAACTAAATGATCCGAACGCTGGTTGAAAAGCCAACCCCATTGTAATTCTAGGTAACACTTTGCACTGTAATGCCCTTTGTGTGTTGAATTGCCTACTCTTTGTCATATATATAGTTACATAGTTACATAGTTAGTATGGTTGAAAAAAGACATACGTCCATCAAGTCCAACCAGGGGATTGAAGGGAAGGATGTAAGGGGATAAGGGAAAGGGATGTAGTTTTATAATTCTGCATAAGCATTAATGTTATTTTGTTCCAGGAATGTATCTAACCCTGCTTTAAAGCTGTTAATTGTTCCTGCTGTGACCAGTTCCTGAGGTAGGCCGTTCCATAAATTCACAGTCCTCACGGTAAAGAAGGCGTGCCGCCCCTTTAGACTAAACCTTTTCTTCTCCAGACGGAGGGAGTGCCCCCTCGTCCTTTGGGGGGGTTTAACCTGGAACAGTTTTTCTCCATATTTTTTGTATGGGCCATTTATATACTTATATACGTTTATCATATCCCCCCTTAAACGTCTCTTCTCAAGACTAAACAATTGTAACTCCTTTAATCGCTCCTCATAGCTAAGATGTTCCATGCCCCATATTAGTTTAGTCGCGCGTCTCTGCACCCTTTCCAACTCCGCAGTGTCCCTTTTATGAACAGGCGACCAAAACTGAACAGCATATTCCAGGTGAGGCCGTACCAATGCTTTATAAAGGGGGAGTATTATGTCCCTGTCCCTCGAGTCCATGCCTCTTTTTATACATGACAATATCCTGCCGGCTTTGGAAGCAGCAGCCTGACATTGCATGCTATTTTGTAGTCTGTGATCTACAAGTACACCCAGATCCTTCTCTACCAGTGACTCTGCCAGTTTAATCCCCCTTTAGATTAGATAGATTGTATATAGTATGGGGCTATACAAAAACCTTAGTTGGGTATTACCTCACGGCAATTAAAGGTAGAAAAAAGAAGAAAAATTGATCCCTGTGAAGGATTGAGGTGCCTTATTAAAATGTAACTTTTAATAGTTATATGCTTAAAAATCTAAACCAAATAATAGTGCTCTAATAGTGCAACCAAAAAAGAAAAAAACGCTAGAGAGCTAGTTGACTAGCGTATGGCGCTCATATATCAGCCTCGTGTCACTACAAGGCTAATTAATACTTGTCAAACTGCTTCTTAGTACTTGTCAACATGTCACCATATCAACACTATTACTGAACGAACAGAATAATTGTATTTAGAATAACTGTTATAGAGTCCCTTGTCCCAACGCGTTTCCATGGGTGGAACCGATAAGTAAATTTGTTCCCACCACTTCATCAGGGGACTAGAAATCAACTTATTGTGTTCATATATATCCAAGTAATAGAATGGAGAGCAGATACATTGTACTCCAAATGATATGCAAAAAAAGGAAAATGGACTATCACTGCCCGTGTCTCTCTAGAAGCTTAAGGCGATCAGTAATCCACCATTCATTCCCCTCAGGGTCCTGGGCGCAACCTAGAATAAACATAAAATTCTCCCTTAGCAACATATTGTAACTCACCAGGGATCGTGCCTGACGGATATAGTGCTTGTACTCACGATTAAGTGTGGATACTGGGTTAATTTGAGAGACCACCGGGTGCTGTAAAGGCAATATGCCCAAGTTAGATAACTATAGAGACGCCATAGGTGTATAATAGGGAGACCATAATATAGTTACAGACGCACTTACAGTTTGTTGATAGAGATGCACGCATAAAACGCTGCAATGGCAGCGAGTGCCGGAGCGGTGTCCGGAGCTGGTGCGTGTATGGTGAACACGCCGGCGTCTACCTGAAGCCTGCGCGCACCTTATATACGTCAGCGGAGGGCGCTCCCCATGACGCCGTCAATAGGGGCGCTACCTCCCTGTCAATCATTAGAACTCCGTTCCTACGATTGGAACATGTTCAGACGTCAGGTGCGGTAGGTATCAGAGGTACGTTAAGTAGAATAAATTATTATACTAGCAACAATCCTGACTTAGGTTAACCATTAGACTAGTAACTATGGGCAAACTATTCTCCGCAAAAGCATATGTCGGGTAGATAGTACATACATATGAAAAACCATCTCCTTCTCAAACAGAACTCAAGTGCCAGCTTTTATGTAGTATAGCTACCACTAATTCCTTTTGTTTTATTTATAGAACGGAATATGTCTTATATCTAGATCTTATATTTGTTCTTTTGTTTATAGAACATTTAACTAACGGAAATCTTGGTATGATACCTAATTGTTAGTGTATAACGGCTGGAGGTAGGGACACAGGTGTGGTACTAACACGTAAACAGAAAAGGGGGGGGGAAAAAAGGGGGGTTGGAAATGAGGGGAGGGGGGGAAGGCAAAAATTGGAGTATCATCTGACGTTACTTTTTTAGATCCTAGTATGGAAATGACGAGACATCAGTAAAAGGCATATTGAGATTCCAAATTATAAGTAGAGGAGTTCAAGCGGTGATAATAACTACCCATGGTATAATCTCAGCTCTCTTATGATTAGATGGAAATATGGGAGGGGGGAATTAAGAGAGGTGGCTCACTATCTAAAGAATAGGGGGGTGGGAAGACCTGTCAGGAGGTGAGGAGAGTATAGTACAGGGCCTAGTGAGACCTAACTGTTCCCTATTATGATCTATTCTGTTTGACCTATGCCTAATCGGCATGGACGCCCTAAAAAGGGCGGTACCGGATTGTCAGGAACCTCCTATACGCCCTATTTATCCCTAGCTGTAATGGTGGCTTCTAAATCATAAGGCCCACTGGGACCTTCCCTCTCTACCTAAAGCTGCCACCTCGGGGATTTTGATAGATAGTGAGCCCGTTCCTCCATGCGGTTAAATAAAACAGGTATAGGACAATTGCTCATTTAGACCTCCTGGGGCCATAGTTTGAAGTCTATAGATCCATCTGCATTCACGTTGCAGAATGGCTCTATCCCAGTCTCCACCCCTCTGTGATGGTTTGACCAAGTCAATGCCAATAAATTTAATTACTGATGCGTCGCCATTGTGTCTTAGGTTAATATGGTTAGCTACAGGAGTATTCCTGTTATTACGGACATCTCCCACATGCTCCAGTACTCTGCGTCTAAACTCTCTTATTGTCTTTCCCACATACCTCTCTCCACAAATACATTTTGCCAAATATATCACCCCTTTTGAGCTGCAGTTCACAAAGTGTTTAATAGGCATCTGTGTCCCTGATATAGTATCATCAAAGGTTTTGGTCTTCAGTACAAAAGTACAGGCTCGACAGTGGCCACATTGATAACATCCCACTGTTCTTCCTACATCCAACCAGGTTTGTGGTGTAATGGTTGAAAGATGACTATGAACTACTTTGTCACCTACACTTTGACCCTTACGGTAAGTAATCAACGGTCTTGGGCCTATCACCTCTCTCAGGTCAGGGTCCATTTTTAATATATCCCAATGTCGCTCTATGATGTTTCTCACTTCTTGGGACATGTGGTCAAAGGTGCCAATTATACGTGTGAAATTGCTCCCCTCATTTTTGGGTCTCTGTACCAAGAGGGATGTTCTGTCCTGGGATAGAGCATATTTGTATGCTCTCCTCAGGATGTGATCTGGATAACCACGTTGATGGAATCGATTCCGTAGGTCTTTCGCCTGATGTTGGAATTCTTCCCTGGTGGAACAATTCCTCCTGAGACGGAGATACTGCCCCCGCGGAATTCCCCTTTTGAGGGGCTCCGGGTGGCAGCTCTCCCATCTCAGGAGGCTGTTCGTGGCGGTAGTTTTTCTAAATACGGTGGTGTCCAGACTACCTCGTAAATTCTTACTTATCAAGACATCCAAAAAAGCTAGTTTCTGTTCCTGAATCTCATACGTGAAACTCAAACCGATTTGGTTTTTGTTAAGATGACATACAAATTTATCAAAAGTTTCTTTAGTGTCAGACCATAATACAAGGATGTCATCAATATATCTAGACCAAAAAGTGGCCTGATTTGACAAGGTCTCCTGCTCACCCACAAATGCGATGGTTTCCTCCCACCAGCCTAGGGTCAAATTTGCATACGATGGGGCACATGGACTCCCCATCGCAGTGCCCCTAAGCTGGTGGAAGTACCGCCCCTTAAATAAAAAATAATTGTGGGTGAGTATGAAGGAGAGGAGATCAAGAACAAATTGGTTATGTGTCTGATGTTGTAGGCCACGTGACGACAAGAAGTGGGCTACCGCTCCCAATCCCACAGTGTGGGGGATTGAAGAATATAAAGCCTCAACATCAATTGAGGCCAATAAAGTCTCCCCCTCTACTGTGAGATCTTCTAGTTTACCCAATAAGTCAAGAGTGTCACGAGTGTAGGAAGGTAGAGAACTGACAAATTGCCTAAGTATTTTGTCAAGGTATATACCAATATTCTGCCCAAGGCCCCCGATTCCCGCCACTATAGGGCGGCCCCGAAGGGGGACTACCCCCTTGTGGATCTTTGGGAGTGCATAGAAGGTAGGTATAGTGGGGGTTCTGGGCAGCATAAAGTCATATTCCTCTTGTGATATGATGTTAGCTAATTTAGCTGCATCTAGAAGATGTTTCAATTCATTATAGTATATCCGTGTGGGATTACTGGGAAGAATCTCATACGTCTGGGTGTCATTCAGTAGTCGAAAACACATCTCTTCGTATTGGTTAAGATCTAAGAGTACGACGTTTCCCCCTTTATCTGAGGGTTTAATGATGACATTTTTATCCCTTTCCAGGTGGTCCAGGGCCCTCCTCTCATAATAGGAGAGATTATATCGTGGTCGAATGGACAGCCTGGAAATGGATCTAAGGTCTCTGGCGACCAAATCTTTAAAAACATCGATACAGGAAAGATCATTGGTAGGGGGAGTCTGCCGATTTTTCATCTTACAGTCAGTGTATGGGCCCTGACCTGGTGTCCGCTCGCTGTCTGTAAGTAGTGCTGCCAGGTCTCTTGTAACTTGCAGATCATCAGTCGTTATACCCTGTTCTCTGGCTAATCTTCTGTCCCTTACTTTGAAAAATTTATGCCACGCCAATTTGCGTGCAAATAAGTGTATATCTTTTGTCCACACAAACGAATCATAATTTGTTGTCGGGACAAATGAAAGACCTCTACACACTTTTTGGTCTAGATATATTGATGACATCCTTGTATTATGGTCTGACACTAAAGAAACTTTTGATAAATTTGTATGTCATCTTAACAAAAACCAAATCGGTTTGAGTTTCACGTATGAGATTCAGGAACAGAAACTAGCTTTTTTGGATGTCTTGATAAGTAAGAATTTACGAGGTAGTCTGGACACCACCGTATTTAGAAAAACTACCGCCACGAACAGCCTCCTGAGATGGGAGAGCTGCCACCCGGAGCCCCTCAAAAGGGGAATTCCGCGGGGGCAGTATCTCCGTCTCAGGAGGAATTGTTCCACCAGGGAAGAATTCCAACATCAGGCGAAAGACCTACGGAATCGATTCCATCAACGTGGTTATCCAGATCACATCCTGAGGAGAGCATACAAATATGCTCTATCCCAGGACAGAACATCCCTCTTGGTACCGAGACCCAAAAATGAGGGGAGCAATTTCACACGTATAATTGGCACCTTTGACCACATGTCCCAAGAAGTGAGAAACATCATAGAGCGACATTGGGATATATTAAAAATGGACCCTGACCTGAGAGAGGTGATAGGCCCAAGACCGTTGATTACTTACCGTAAGGGTCAAAGTGTAGGTGACAAAGTAGTTCATAGTCATCTTTCAACCATTACACCACAAACCTGGTTGGATGTAGGAAGAACAGTGGGATGTTATCAATGTGGCCACTGTCGAGCCTGTACTTTTGTACTGAAGACCAAAACCTTTGATGATACTATATCAGGGACACAGATGCCTATTAAACACTTTGTGAACTGCAGCTCAAAAGGGGTGATATATTTGGCAAAATGTATTTGTGGAGAGAGGTATGTGGGAAAGACAATAAGAGAGTTTAGACGCAGAGTACTGGAGCATGTGGGAGATGTCCGTAATAACAGGAATACTCCTGTAGCTAACCATATTAACCTAAGACACAATGGCGACGCATCAGTAATTAAATTTATTGGCATTGACTTGGTCAAACCATCACAGAGGGGTGGAGACTGGGATAGAGCCATTCTGCAACGTGAATGCAGATGGATCTATAGACTTCAAACTATGGCCCCAGGAGGTCTAAATGAGCAATTGTCCTATACCTGTTTTATTTAACCGCATGGAGGAACGGGCTCACTATCTATCAAAATCCCCGAGGTGGCAGCTTTAGGTAGAGAGGGAAGGTCCCAGTGGGCCTTATGATTTAGAAGCCACCATTACAGCTAGGGATAAATAGGGCGTATAGGAGGTTCCTGACAATCCGGTACCGCCCTTTTTAGGGCGTCCATGCCGATTAGGCATAGGTCAAACAGAATAGATCATAATAGGGAACAGTTAGGTCTCACTAGGCCCTGTACTATACTCTCCTCACCTCCTGACAGGTCTTCCCACCCCCCTATTCTTTAGATAGTGAGCCACCTCTCTTAATTCCCCCCTCCCATATTTCCATCTAATCATAAGAGAGCTGAGATTATACCATGGGTAGTTATTATCACCGCTTGAACTCCTCTACTTATAATTTGGAATCTCAATATGCCTTTTACTGATGTCTCGTCATTTCCATACTAGGATCTAAAAAAGTAACGTCAGATGATACTCCAATTTTTGCCTTCCCCCCCTCCCCTCATTTCCAACCCCCCCTTTTTTCCCCCCCCCTTTTCTGTTTACGTGTTAGTACCACACCTGTGTCCCTACCTCCAGCCGTTATACACTAACAATTAGGTATCATACCAAGATTTCCGTTAGTTAAATGTTCTATAAACAAAAGAACAAATATAAGATCTAGATATAAGACATATTCCGTTCTATAAATAAAACAAAAGGAATTAGTGGTAGCTATACTACATAAAAGCTGGCACTTGAGTTCTGTTTGAGAAGGAGATGGTTTTTCATATGTATGTACTATCTACCCGACATATGCTTTTGCGGAGAATAGTTTGCCCATAGTTACTAGTCTAATGGTTAACCTAAGTCAGGATTGTTGCTAGTATAATAATTTATTCTACTTAACGTACCTCTGATACCTACCGCACCTGACGTCTGAACATGTTCCAATCGTAGGAACGGAGTTCTAATGATTGACAGGGAGGTAGCGCCCCTATTGACGGCGTCATGGGGAGCGCCCTCCGCTGACGTATATAAGGTGCGCGCAGGCTTCAGGTAGACGCCGGCGTGTTCACCATACACGCACCAGCTCCGGACACCGCTCCGGCACTCGCTGCCATTGCAGCGTTTTATGCGTGCATCTCTATCAACAAACTGTAAGTGCGTCTGTAACTATATTATGGTCTCCCTATTATACACCTATGGCGTCTCTATAGTTATCTAACTTGGGCATATTGCCTTTACAGCACCCGGTGGTCTCTCAAATTAACCCAGTATCCACACTTAATCGTGAGTACAAGCACTATATCCGTCAGGCACGATCCCTGGTGAGTTACAATATGTTGCTAAGGGAGAATTTTATGTTTATTCTAGGTTGCGCCCAGGACCCTGAGGGGAATGAATGGTGGATTACTGATCGCCTTAAGCTTCTAGAGAGACACGGGCAGTGATAGTCCATTTTCCTTTTTTTGCATATCATTTGGAGTACAATGTATCTGCTCTCCATTCTATTACTTGGATATATATGAACACAATAAGTTGATTTCTAGTCCCCTGATGAAGTGGTGGGAACAAATTTACTTATCGGTTCCACCCATGGAAACGCGTTGGGACAAGGGACTCTATAACAGTTATTCTAAATACAATTATTCTGTTCGTTCAGTAATAGTGTTGATATGGTGACATGTTGACAAGTACTAAGAAGCAGTTTGACAAGTATTAATTAGCCTTGTAGTGACACGAGGCTGATATATGAGCGCCATACGCTAGTCAACTAGCTCTCTAGCGTTTTTTTCTTTTTTGGTTGCACTATTAGAGCACTATTATTTGGTTTAGATTTTTAAGCATATAACTATTAAAAGTTACATTTTAATAAGGCACCTCAATCCTTCACAGGGATCAATTTTTCTTCTTTTTTCTACCAGTTTAATCCCCCCTAAGACATACGACGCATGCAGGTTATTAGTACCCAGATGCATAACTTTACATTTATCCACATTGAACCTCATTTGCCAAGTGGATGCCCAGACACTTAGTCTATCCAAGTCATCTTGTAACTTATGCACATCCTCTATAGACTGTACCGTGCTACAAAGCTTGGTGTCATCTGCAAAGATAGAAACAGAGCTGTTAATACCATTCTCTATATCATTGATAAATAAATTAAACAGCAGCGGGCCCAGTACTGAACCTTGGGGTACACCACTAATTACCGGGGACCAATCAGAGTACGAATCATTGACCACCACTCTCTGGGTACGATCCATGAGCCAGTGTTCAATCCAGTTACAAACTAAAGTTTCCAAGCCCAAGGACCTTAACTTACCTGTCAGACGTCTATGAGGGACAGTATCAAACGCTTTGGCAAAATCCAGAAACACTATATCCACAGCCATTCGTCTGTCAAGGCTTCTACTCACCTCTTCATAAAAGCAAATTAGATTGGTTTGACAACTTCTATCCTTAACAACTGTTTTTTTTTACCTTTTCAATCCAATGTTATTGTTTACTATGTCTATAAGAATATTAGTGATTAAAAAGAAATGTATAGATAAGAACTCCTCCCCCCCCCCCCTCATATACAAGCAAAATTTTTATATCCCAGTGACTTTTTGGGTGCAAAGGTCCTGAACAGTTCCTTGTTCATCTATTCTGTCATATCCTGAAAGAATCATAACATGAGTAGAAATCTATATGAAAAAGAAAACATATTCATCTATAGCCACCTGCATTACCTGTGGGTGATGTCATACATTTGGTAATGATGGAATACAGAAGTTAATAACGTTTCTCCTGGACATGTTACCATTATAAATAAATAAAAAAATTAAATTTCTTGAATTACTTTTCTCTTACTTGGTGTTTTTGCTACATTACATTTGTCAAAAATATTTTCGGATTACTAACTAGAACAGCACCAGACGTGTCCGGCAGAAGTTCCAGCAGCAGACGTGTCCAGCAGCAGTTCCAGCAGCAGTTCCAGCAGCGGACGTGTCCAGCAGCGGACGTGTCCAGCAGCGGACGTGTCCAGCAGCGGACGTGTCCAGCACCAGTTCCACCAGCAGACGTGTCCAGCACCAGTTCTACCAGCAGACGTGTCCAGCACCAACTCTTGTACACGGGCCCGGTGGCCTAATGGATAAGGCATCAGCCTCCGGAGCTGGGGATTGTGGGTTCAAGTCCCACCTGGGTCGTTTGCTTTTAAAATGTCTCCTGGATTATCTAAAGTCCCAACATGTTATTTATAATCACGATTCTATGTTTAGGATTCCAAAATGAATGAGATTATGCAAATATCATATTGCCAAACCCTTTGGCAGTGGGTGATTTGTGTGGATTATTTGAGTTAATAGAAAATGGGTACTCCACTCCCTCCCCCACCCATCCTTCCCCATTCCTCCCTTTATCTGTTTGTCGAAAAGCCAACCCCATTGTCATACTGACCAGACACATTGCACTGTAATGTCCATTGTGTTTTCAATTGCCTACTCTTTTGTCATATTTAACGACTGTTTGTTACTTTTTTGTCTATAACAATATTATTGATTAAAAAGAAATGTATTCACAATACATATACAAGCAGAAATAAAATATCCCAGTGACTCTTTGGGTACAAAGGTCCTAAACAGTTATTTATGGTCAACTATTCTGTCATATAAGAAATATCAGAAATCTATATAAAAAAGAAAACATATTCATCTATAGCCACCTGTATTACCTGTGGGTGATGTCATACATTTGGTAATGACGGAATACAGATGGTGATAACATTTCTCCTGGACTTGTTACCTTCATAAATATATTTAAAAACTACATTTCTTGGATTACTTTTCTCTTTCTTGATGTTTTTGATGCATTAAACTTAAAAAAAAAATATTTTCAGACAGATTCATTTTGTTATTTTTTTATGTCTTTTGCTTGCTATTTTCTATACACTTCTCTATTTTGCTAAAAATATATTTAGAAAAAATTAAACATGTTCAGTACCAACCAAAGTGCTTTTTCACACTACGGACTTTCTACCAGTGGAATTCTAATATGGGGACCGCATAAAAGCCCAAGGACAGTGGCCTGATGGATCTCACGTTGTCTGTGGAGCAGGGTGGAAGGTTCTGGTCCCACCTCTGTTTAGCATTTAAAGTGTCTCCTTTGATTTTGAGTGTGACTCCATATCCAGACCTCCATGGGTTGATAAATTTGATTTCCATTGATAATTTTCATGTGATTTTGTTGTCAGCGCATTCAACTATGTAAAGACGAAAGTATTTCATACGATTAGTTCATTCATTCAGATCTAGGATGTGTTATCTTAGTGTTCCCTTTATTTTTTTTGGAGAGTGTATTTTCAGACAGATTACTAAGAGAAGCATGTATAAACATGGCCCAGTGGCCTAATGGATAAGGCATCAGCCTTCGGAGCTGGGGATTGTGGGTTCAAGTCCCACCTGGGTCGTTCAATTTCAATGTGTGTTGGTATGAAGTCTCATGAACAAATGCTTTATACGACGCACTTTTTCTTCCCCAAAACTGGGGGGGGAGTCGGTGCGTCTTATACGGCGAATACACACCTATCGCGGCGGTCCCTGCGGCCATCAATGGCCGGAACCCGCGGCTAATACAGGACATCACCGATCGCGGTGATGCCCTGTATTAACCCTTCAGACGCGGCGATCAAAGCTGACCACCACGTCTGAAGGGAAAGTGACACTAACCAGGCTGTTCAGTCAGGCTGTTCGGGACCAACGCGATTTCACAGCGGCGGTCCCGAACAGCCTGACTGAATAGCCGGGTTAGTGCTTACAGGACACCGGGAGGGACCTTACCTGCCTCCTCGGTGTCTTCTCCGTTCAGGGATCCCCTGTATGGCCGGCGCTCTCCTTCCTCGTCATCACGTCGTCGCGTACGTACGTGATGGCGGCAACGGAGAGCGAGGATACCCGGCCGGCAGCAGAGACGTTCAGCAGCAGGCCGGCAGCAGAGCGACGGGGACACGGCGACAGCGATGGAGCGGCATCCAGGGCAGCGGTGACGGGTCCGGAGCGGCGGGGACACGTGAGTATTACCTCCTATGCAGTGGTCTTCAATCTGCGGACCTCCAGATGTTGCAAAACTACAACTCCCAGCATGCCCGGACAGCAAACGGCTGTCCGGGCATGCTGGGAGTTGTAGTTTTGCAACATCTGGAGGTCCGCAGGTTGAAGACCACTATTGGGTTCAAAATCTTTAGTTTTTTAGATTTTGCACCTAAAAATAGGGTGCGTCTTATACGCCGGTGCGTCCTATAGGGCGAAAAATACGGTAGTTGAAAAAAATAAACAGCAAGACAATGTGAAGAAAGTGCATGTGAAATGCTTAACCCATTAAGGACGCAGCCCTTTTTCACCTTAACGCGGCACCCCGTTTGTAATCAGTCCGGCCGTGTGGTCGCCGATAATCAGACCCGGAGAGAACACGCTCCGGGGACTGATTACAAATGGGGTGGCCACGTGCAAGATCCCGGGGGTCCCCAGCGGCGGGACCCCCGCAATCAGACATCTTATCCCCTATCCAACATTTATCAAAGTGGAAGTAAATGTTGCAAACCAATAATAGTAATCTTTTAACTTGCAAATCCTTCAAGAACTACAGAGATGCAAAAAAATCAAACATGTTAAAGTGCGCCAAATTTATCTGGAGCTGGGGATTGTGGATTCCAGTCCCACCTGGGTTGTTCAGTTTTAAAGTGTCCTCGGCATTTATAATCATGATTCTAATTAGTGATGAGCAGCAGGGGCCCTATTCGAATTAGCGATATTTTGTGAATATATGAACGAACAGTGTCCTCTGGAAGTGCTGATATTCGCGAATATTTGCATATTCGCATATACGAAATATTCGCGCTCCACAACGACTCACACAGTAAACAATATTGGAGCCTTCTTTGGACCACAAGCTGGAAGCAGGGAGGGATGATCGCTTTTTATTTATTTATTTATTTTTTACACAGTACACATCATTGTTTTGATGTGCACTGTGAAAAAAAAAAAAAAAAGAATATTCGTTATTACATATATATATATATATATATATATATATATATATATATATATATATATCACTAGATTCTAAATATTCACGAAATTCCCGGTAAAAATTTGCATTTCGAATATTTGTGCTCAACACTAATTCTAATATGGAATTTCAGGTCTATGTTTAGGATTTCAAAAAGAATGAGATTATGTGCATGTGTGTAAGTACACGCTGCGGGGGACAGCCATGCCCCCTTGTGATGTCTGGCTATGCCCCCCTCAATGTAAGTCTATGGGAGGAAGCGTGACGGCTGCCATGCCCCGTCCCATAGACTTGCATTGAGGGGGCATGGCCGAGCCCCGCAGCGCAAACACAGCGTTCGGAACTAAATGATCTGAACGCTGGCCAGTGGAGTACCCCTCCAAGAGCAGCTGTAATTGTGTTTAGAGACAGACCAAGACCAGCAACGAAGATGTTCCGGAGCAGCCACCCAACACAGGCCCAGTTGCCTAATGAATAAGGCATCAGCCCCTGGGGATTATGGGTTCGAGTCCCATCTGGGTCATCCATTTTTCTAGTGTATTGACTTGCGTGCATGAGTTGAGTTGATAGAAAACGGGTGCCCCAGACCGCCCCTCCCCACTCCGCCTACTCCTTGTCCTATTTAACAACCATTTGTTACCTTTTCAATCCAATGTTATTGTTTACTATGTCTATAAGAATAAGATTGGATTGAAAAGAAATGTATAGATAAGAACTCCTCCCCCCGTACACAAGCAGAATTAAAATATCCCAGTGACTCTTTGGATGCAAAGGTCCTGAACAGTTCCTTGTTCATCTATTCTGTCATATCCTGAAAGAATCGTAACGTGAGTGGAAATCTATATAAAAAAAGAAAACATATTCATCTATAGCCACCTGCATTATTTGTGGGTGATGTGATACATTACGTTTCTCCTGGACATTTTACCATTATAAATATGTTTAAATATTACGTTTCTTGGATTACTTTTCTCTTGCTTGGTGTTTTTGCTACATTACACTTGTCAAAAAAAAATTCAGATTACTAACTAGACCAGCAGCACACGTGACTAGTACCAGACGTGTCCAGCACCAGACGTGTCCAGTACCAGATGTGTCCAGTAGCAGACGTGTCCAGTACCAGACGTGTCCAGACGTACCAGCTCCTTTACACAGGCCTAGTGGCTTAATGGATAAGGCATCTGGAGCTGGGGATGATGAAGCCCTTAAGATTTGTGATGAAAGTATAATAGTGAGTTATATATCTTAGGAGCGTAATTTTATTTAAATACACTTCTCATGTTGGAAAACGCTCTTATGGTTTAGTCACACATACAGTACCTGTGCAGGATTTGAAGCTGTGTTCAGTCATTTAGTTCACATAAAATCTGCAGCTTCAAATCCTGTGCATATTTGATGTACTCCACAGGTGAATACCCCATTAAAATATTACTTGTGTTCACCTATTTCAAACTGTGAAAGAATCATATATGACAAAGACAACATTGCTATAAAACCATGTACATTGTGTGATAATGAACCTTTAAATAATAGTCTGAAGCAGTAGTCAGGAAGGGGACGGGAGGCCGGCTACTCATAGCAGCACTGACTTTTACCGATACCATCATGTCTGTAGTTTCTAAAAACAGGAGAGAAGGCGCTCTATAGGGTAATACCACCGGAGATGGGGGGAGGGGAGAGTAAAAGCTAATTTTAAACTACTCACCCTGGGTGGTTGTGTAACCTCATACACAACAATGGAAATCGCTTGGATACAAAGGTCCGTCTGCGGCCCTCCTGGTGTGGATTCCACAACGTATAGGTACAAGACAAGGCTTCAGTATAGGGTGCAGGAGTACATCGGCGCTGAACGGACCCGGGACACAGCAGGTAAGAAGGTAAAATCCAATTTATTTGATGCAATGCGTTTCCCTGCACAAGTGCAGATTCATCAGGCCTATCTGTTCCTATCTCTACTGTTTGGTGTAGCCATACGCCTGCCGTACTGTGGAAAGGACGCCTATCCGGTGAGCTGATCTACCTGTCTCCTCCTAAAAATTTTAATAGGAGTAATTTACAAATCTGTTTCATGTTCTGGCACCAGTTGATTTAAAAAAAAAAAAAAAAAAAATCACTGGCGTACCACTAGAAAAGCACAGACCCAGTGGCCTAATGGATAAGGCATCAGCCTCCGGAGCTGGGGATTGTGGGTTCAAGTCCCATCTGGGTCGTTCATTTTTAAAGTGTAGATCATGTGTATTTCCTCCCACATTTATAAAAGAGATGCACATTCTTCATAAATAACAAAGCAGTTTAGAAGTGGAAACATTTTTGGGTGTACTCCGAGAAGAAGCAAGATTGTGCTTATATTTTTGCGCAAACATTTTGCGACAATTTAAAGTCGTCACAGCTGGTAAATCCCCAACTACTGCAAAATGCTAACCATGCCACACTATATGGGGGAGATATTCACGCTGTTTTCTCAGATGAAACAGCAGTAAACATGTTCAGCAGCGCTTCTGTGCGCAATGGAGGGGAGGAGCCAGCTTGTCAAGCTTTCCTGTCTTCTAAATGTGGTGCGATAGGCCCGTCCCTGATATGATATGCTATTTTCTTCATTCTAACAATGACACAAAAACAATCCAATTCTTGGTTATATATTATTATTATTTTTAAAGATTAATATTTTTATTTATTAGCATAGTAAACAAGAACATGACATGGAAAAAGTAACAAACAGTTGTGATATATCACAAAAGAGCAGACACTTCAAAACACAAAGGGCATTACAGTGCTGACAGTGTCAAGGACTACGGCGTTGGTTTCCGACTGACAGACAAAGTTTAGAGTTTAAAGGGGTACTCCGCCGCCAAGACATCTTATCCCCTATCCAAAGGATAGGGGATAAGGTGCCTGATCGCGGGGGTTCCTGCTGCTGGGGACCCCCGTCATCTTGCACGCAGCACCCCGTTACAATCAGTCCCTGGAGCATGTTCGCTCCGGGTCTGATTACTGACGATCACAGGGCCGGAGCATTGTGACATCACGCCTCTGCCCCCGTGTGATGTCATGCTCCGCCCCCTCAATGCAAGCCTATGGGAGGGGGCGTGACAGCTGTCACGCCCCCTCCCATAGGCTTGCATTGAAGGGGCGGAGCATGACATCACACAGGGGGCGGTAATCAGACCCGGAGCGAACTGATTGTAACGTGCAAGATCACGGGGGTCCCCAGCGGCGGGACCCCCGCGATCAGGCATCTTATCCCCTAAGGGAAAAGATGTCTTAGCGCCGGAGTACCACTTTAGAGTTTCAAATTATATCAATAGCAGCAAATTATGTAAAGGGCAATAAACAGTACATTCCCATAAATATACAATGTAAAGCCTCAGAGGAAGCTAAACCAATGTGTTTCCCAAACCACATCGTTGAGGAAATTTTAACTTACAGCTTAGATCTGAGTCTGTAGAAAGGATGTTCCGCTTTGACTTGATACATCATATTGTTTACTTTGCTCAATATGCCTCAGAAGTCTACAGTTGACTTATTAGACTTGTGTTATACAGTGGTCCCTCATACGATGGTAATCCGTTCAGATGGATCATCGTTTGTTGAAACCATCGTATGTTGAGGGATCCGTTCAATGTAAAGTATAGGACAGTGGTCTACAACCTGCGGACCTCCAGATGTTGCAAAACTACAACACCCAGCATGCCCGGACAGCCAACGGCTGTCTGTAGGTCCGCAGGTTGAAGACCACTGGTATTGGAGCTTATACTCAAGTGTCCGTCACCGCTCGTCACCGCTGCCCTAGATGTCGCCTTCCATCGCTGTCGCCACCGGTGTCCCCGACGCTCCGGCAAGGCCTCTGCTTCCCCGGCTTCCTCACTCTTCGTCGCCGCCATCACGCCTCTATGCACGCCGCTCCTATTGGATGACGGAACAGCATGTGCAGCGACGTGATGACGACAATGGAGAGCGCCTACGATGCAGGGGATGACGCGCCGGAGCCCCAAGGACAGGTAAGTGATTGTCAGCGGACCACACGGAGCACATTAAACGGCTATCCGGTGGCAGCTGAAGCAGTCTGCGCTGCCGGTTTGCCGTTTATGCAATGGCCCCGACATACAAAAGCATCGTATGTTGATGCTGCCTTCAACATGCGAGAGGCCATCGTATGTTGAAATGATCATATGTCGGGGCCATCGTGGGTCGGGGGGGTCACTGTATAGTCGGAGGACACATAAAATTGAGCGACCCAGGTGGGACTTGAACCCACAATCCCCAGCTCCGGAGGCTGATGTTTATCCATTAGGCCACTGGGCCAGTGCTTTATGCTGACTGATGATTATGTTTACTGCTGTTACTCTAAGTAATCTGGTAATGATGGAATTCGTATTGCTAGGTATTTGTATTACAAAAAATAATTTTCAGAATGATTTTTAGCGATAAAAAAGGATCACATGAATGGTGAGTGGCCTAGTGGATGAAGCATCAACCTCTGGAGCTGGGGATTGTGGGGTTCAAGTCCCACCTGGGTTGGAAGATTTTAAAGGACATCTGCAGCCATAACAACTTATCCCCTATCTACAGAAAAGGGGAGGAATACCCTGACATTGCGGCTAATGCGTGTAGCACTTACCGGTATGCCACTCCATGGGAGAGGTGGGGAGGCACAGAACTACATGGTGAAGGCATGGCGGCTGGCATAGGAGTGCCGGGGGTCCCAGCGTTTGGACCCCCCCGCGGTCAAACACTTATCCCCTATCCTGGGGCTAGGTTGTTATGGCTGCATATTTCCTTTAAGGTGTCTTGTGGCGGGTCCAAAGTTCTAGTATCTGTCTCATGGTTCTTAAAATTTTATTTCAGAGTTCTGAGTCATATTGGGGGAGAATAAAAATAAAGAAACATATGTAACAAGAAGCCTTCTACAAACTTAGGCTGAATTCACATATCGTTTTTGCAATATGGTTCCCGTTTCAGGTTTTTTGTTAAAAAAAAAGTATGTCTCAAAAACGGACCGAACCGTATACAACCGTGTACAACCTTATATATCTCTGTACGGTTTAATAATTTTTTTCAAAAAAAATAAATGGATACGGTTTTATGCTTGTCCTTAACCCCTTAAGGACCAAGAACGTACCGGTACGTCCTGAGTCCTCTCCCTTACTATAATTCTCCCTCCCTTACTATTAACTCTTTAGACGTGGCGTTCAACTTTGAACTTTAAAGTGAAAGTAAACCAATGCCGGTTGGCTCAAGGAGGGTTGCGGAGGGTCCCTACCTGCCTCCTGTTGTCCGATCACCAAATGACTGCTCAGTGCCTGAGTTCCAGGCATAAGCAGAGAAGTAGCAGAATCATTGATCAATGGTTTCCTATGAGAAACTATTGATCAATGTAAAAGATCAGTTTGTGCAGTGTTATAGCCCCCTATGGGAGCTATAACACTGCAAAAAAAAAAAAAAAAAGGGAATAAAGATCATTTAACCCCTTCCCTAATAAAAGTTTAAATCACCCCCCTTTTCCCATTTAAAAAAAAAAGACAGTGTAAATAAAAATAAACATATGTGGTTTCGCCGCCTGCGGAAATGTCCGAATTATAAAAATATATAGTTAATTAAACCGTACGGTCAATGGCGTACAGGTGAAAAAATTCAAAAGTCCAAAATAGTGTCTTTTTGGTCACTTTTTATATAATGAAAAAATGAATAAAAGGCAATCAAAAAGTCCGATCAATACAAAAATAAACCATCACATAGATTTTTAGGTGCAAAATTGAAAGCTATGATTTTTTAAAGGTAAGGAAAAAGAAATGAAAGTGCAAAAACAGAAAAACCCCTGGTCCTTAAGGGGTTAATTAAATAAAGTTCTTCTTGTTCTATTTGTGGGAAGAACTTTCGGTGTGCACTGCGCATTTGCAAACTGCAAAACCTTATTGTGCAAACCGGATGGAACCGTACACACATACGGTTCAGTACGGTTCCCATAGACCACCAAAAAACATATACGGGTTGTATCCGTTTTTTACCCGGACATAAAACTGTAGTAGACTACCATTTTGTGTACTGGAAAAAACTGTAAATCATGCAAAACGTACACAACCGGATGCTACGGTTGGCATCCGGTTTTCTATGAAATGTCTATACATACGGTTTGCAATACGGTTGCATAAGTTTTTTTTTCACTGAAACCGGATACGGGAACCGTATTGCAAAAACTGAGGTGTGAATGTGTCCTTAGATCTAATATATGAGCTAAAAGTTCTTCGCCAAAGCAGTTTAGTGAAACATGTTGGATGGGAGGATGTGTGATTTTTCACTACCACTGAGGCTTTACACTGTATGTTTATGGAAATTGAATGTTTATTTTACTTTACTTTTGCTGTTATTGATTTAGTTTGAAATTTAATCTATTTAGATTACTCTTTTATTTTTAGATAAATTACTTAGAGAAGCAGCAGTAAACATATTAATCGCCATTTGAACATCTGAACAGAATCAGCAGAATCCAATTGAAAACAATGGGACTCTGCTGCAAGCGGAATTCCACTGGTGGTATCTTCCCAGAGTGGACATGCTTCCCTAACACAGACCCAGTCACCTAATGGATAAGGCATCAGCCTCTGGAGCTGGGGATTATGGGTTCAAGTGTCAATCAGTAGAGATGAGTGAATTTCAGAAAAATTCGAATTGGCCTAATTTTACCAAATTTTTTGGTTCGGACTGAATTTATTCATGGCAAATTGCTATAAAAAAAATGATATTTCTGGCCTACAGAGAGGCTCAGTAGGGGTGTAGAATACTTTACCTTGTCCTAACACGCATAGAGTGTGTGCTGTGTTAGTAAAATAATACTGTTATTCAGTATGACATGCAGATTGCAGGCATCGCTATTAAAATCACTGCGGAAGAGTGTTTGGCATATTTTTTTATATAATTTTTTATTTAATTTCATTTGAATTTATTAAAATTTTTTGATTACCTATTCTGGTGAGCATCAAGCTGACAGTCCTCCTTCAGGCGAGATACCACCTGTTCCAGCCCCTGCCTCTCAGCACCCCCTGACTGTGAAAGTGCAAATTTTTCATTTAATCAGTTATGGTTCATTGCTACCACTCCAAGCTGTTTCATTGGCATGCACCATATGCTACCGTATTTTTTATTTAACAATAACCCTCCATCTCCGAAAATAGTTTTGTAATGAGTATTTAACTCATTGTAGCCTAATGAGCAAGGCATCTGTCTCCATAAAAGGAAATTATGGGTTCAAGTCCCACTCAGTTCATTGCATTCTAAACGATCTTCAATGCTTTCGTATACTTCCTACAAACATGACATAGACATCAGGTTCAAAAGCATGAGAATATGGAATCCAAATACTATGGGGGAGATTTATCAAAAGTTGCCCATAGCAACCAATCAGATCACTTCTTTCATTTTTATTTCAATTTAGTTACGCACATAACAATGAAATGAGGGTGTCTTAAACAAGCAGAAGGGGCAACTGTCGCAGCAGCGCCACCTCTGCCAAAGTATATCAAATAATGAAAATCGAAATAAATATGGTCAACCAATACCTATAACCACTGTAACTATGAGCAGATATAAGAAGAGGGGGAGGGGGGACGTGAGGGGAGGGGGAGAGGGAGGAGGAGTTCCTGAAGTTGGGTAGATCTAAGAAGGGCTGGGGGGGGGGCAGGAGGAGAGGTGAGAAAGGGAGCGGTAGGGGTGGGGGAGAGGGGGGGAGGGCTGGAGAAGAGGCTGTCAGTATGAGATAATATAGATAGTACACAAGTAATCCGTCATCATTGCTTCATACCATATGGGCAGGGGGGGGGGGGGGGGGTCTAGATCCAACCAGCTGCCCTCCCACTTCTTTCATTTTTAACAAGGCCTCTGCAACATGAGAGAAGCGATCTGATTGGTTGCTATTGGCAACAGGGCAACTTCTCCTCTGCACAGGTTTTGATAAATCTCCCCCTATGTGCCGTAACCATATCCATAACTAGCAGTCTGCTTGTTGATACATATCCCTGATATGGAGGTGAAATGTATATGTGGTAGGGCCTTGGGGGGTGTAGTGTAGTTGGGGTGTTGTTTCGGTATATGAGGGGTTAATTTAACCTCTGTCACTCTTGACGCCAGAGTGAGGGTTAATATGATGAGGTAAATCTTCGGCTATCGCCACCCTTCCCAGAAACGATAGGTGCGTGCTTAAATGAATGAAGGTCCACAATAGAGATGAATTTGAACTTGCATAAACTTTACTGAGGTACTTGCGGTACATCCAATTAACAGCAACAGTCTTATCAATACAGGCTCTATGTAGTACGGTAGTGATTGACAGATGCCGCGGACCATTGACTTATCCAAAGGACTAGCATAATTAGGATTGATGCAGAGATCCATCTGGATTTAGGGGTCTGTTTAGGTGCGGTGATCTTGCAGACTTAACAGGGATTGAGATAACTCACAGTTTTGTAAGATGGCCATTGCCGCAAGGCTTGGGCCTAGTCACTGCTGACGACAGCTGTGCAGATCTTCCTCTATCAGCAGCCTACGAGGAAAGAGTGCGAATGATGGCCGCCGCTCCCTTATATGGGCAGGGGCAGGGCCATTTTGGATTGGTCCATTACACTGCATGGTGGGTGATCACCTGACTTCCTCCAAAGGTCCGTGAACCATAAAACCATAGAGTTTTGGAACGCATCACGTGACCCGCAGGTCCTGCGACACTACAACAAGATAAGTACACTTTATTTACATATTTACACATTGAATTTGAATAACTTTAACTATTTAAGGGGTGACAAGAGGCTAACTATTGATGAGGACCCCACCGGTAGCTAGGGACTCTGACTTTGGGGACCTCACCACAAGGTAACAGATGCAATCCGGTACCGGGACACCACATATAAATGATAAGTAAAGAGCAAATTGATTCCAAATCAGCACCATATTTCCCCCAAAAGTTCTGATTCTTCTGTAACTGAATTCATGAGGATATGTATCCAGTGAATCACATACAGGAGCATGGACTCCTGTTGAATGCAGGAGTCCCTGCTCCTGTGGGCTAAGCTGCAAAGCCCAATGAATGTGTCTAATTCAAGTTGAAGTCGATGGCCAATCGAGACAAGTCACCAAAACTAATTTTAGGAGATCCGGTCATCTCTAGTGATGAGCAAAAATAAAAATATATTTAAACAATGCTTTAATTTAAGGGGCACGTATGGTGTTGGTGCACTACATTTTCTCTGCTTGTTATAGAAAAGTAAAGAGATATTTCTCCACTGGGAAATTATTTCTTGTGGATCCGAGAGCTTAATAATATTGGTTCTCAGATGTAGTAAATCTCTTCCTGTTCTGGAAAGATTTATCTTTCTGAATGGATATTAAATTCTTTAACAAAATGTTCAGTTTTTGAATAATATCCACTCCTCAGATGTGAGAAAAGGAAGTACATGGGAGCGGCAATTACTTCTTTTCGTTCTCGACCTCTTTTTGAATGTCAGCCATGAACGGCACAATTCTGAACAACTTTTATATTTCTTCTGTAACAGTTTTGGACTTTTTGTGCAAAACATAACTATAGAGAGGGAAAAAGAGAGTGAGAGAGATAGATAGATAGTATACAAAAAAAAAGAAGATTGCAGCAGCACACTTGGTCAAAAAATGGAGGCTCTTAGCACAGTTTTTGATCAAAACGTGTCCCCCCATCCACCACGCGGAGGGGGCCTCATTTCGGATGGGACCCTAACACACATTATGAGCCTAACACTCATAACACTCACCTCTGTTGGGCATATAGCCTCTAACTGGGTGACATGCTGGATCCATTATCAATTTAAATTAAAATACCTCCTGTGAAAAAGGGAAGGGGTGCATGGCTACAGAGGGTGCCAGTCCCCCTTAGTTGCACAAAAAAACAAAAAGAAAAATAGCCAGCACAACTACCTAATGCACGGGTGCGCGCTTCTGTGGAAAATACAAAGTATACAAAAAAAAAGAAGGTTGCAGCAGCACTCTTGGTCAAAAAATGGAGGCTCTTAGCGCACTTTTTGATCAAAACGCATGTCACCCAGACAGAGGCAATATGCCCAGCAGAGGTGAGTGTTATGAGTGTTAGGCTCAGAATGTGTGTTAGGGTCCCATGCGAAATAAAGCCGCCTCCGCGTGGTGGATGGGGAGACACGTTTTGATCAAAAAGTGTACTAAGAGCCTCCATTTTTTGACCAAGTGTGCTGCTGCAATCTTCTTTTTTTGTATACTTTGTATTTGCCACAGCAGTGTGCACCCGTGTATTAGGTAGTTGTGCTGGCTATTTTTGTTTTTGTTAGATAGATAGATAGATAGATAGATAGATAGACCAGAAGGTAGCAGCACACCGTTCAGATGAGGAAGGAAGTGGGTCCAACTCAGGTCACAGGACTCCAAGCTTCCTATAGGTAAAAGATAGCACTGCAGCACTCCAAACATTTTAGAAAGCCGTGGGTAGCGTTTTTTCCATCACAGTAAGTAAGGCAACGTTTCAGCTGCTAGCAAGCAGCCTTGATAAAGGCTGCTTGCAAGCAGCTGAAACGTTGCCTTACTTACTGTGATGGAATAAACGCTACCCACGTTTTTCTACAACATTTGTAGTGTAATCTTTTACCTAGATAGATGATAGGTAGATACATAGATCTGTGGTGTCCTGGAGCGTGGTCACTTTTTGCTACCATGAACACTATTCGGGTGGCTATTGCCTCAAAGCTCCACAGCTCAGTCTCAAGTCTATTTCTCCAAATGTATTACTATACAAATGTTTTTTTTTTTTTTTTTTTTTTTTTTTATTAAATATATATGCGCTGAGCCAATAAAAGTGCAAGGAGTTAACTTTCTGTACCCCAAATCCTTATCTTCACTGTGAAATCTGGTAACATGTCTCATGACAGGAGAAAGACTTAAAGCACATGTTAAGTGAGTTAGGCTCTCACCTCTGGTAAGGGAACATTACACAGCAGCAGCTCTCACATCTTTAGTGGGAATCTGCTTCCAACTACATTATTTCAGGTCTAGACAACAAGCTGCAACCTTTCTGGCATGTCCTCCTACAGGGGTAGTACCAACACAAGTGGATGGTTGAGGGACATATGCAAAGCTCACCGGCTGTCTAGCAAAGTAAGGACTAGGTTCCAGTATTCTCTGGGCCAGATTGTCCAAAGCAACAGACTAACGTCTGGAGTCTCCCTTTTGGATGTCTCAGAGTAACCAAGGAAATGTAGGCGAGAAAGACTTTGCAAAGTTCACTCCCCCGTGAAGACCCCTGAAGTACGCACTCACACTTGTAAAGCCAAGTCAATCTCAAGTTCTGCAAGTGCAGTGAAGTAAAGGCCAGAATCATGACACGCTTCTCAGCTCAGCACGTACCACTAGGGATAGAGAACCAGTCTACTCTGGAGGGCTACAAGTCAAACCATTCCCAAGTCTATATTCTTCCCATTGTTCAAGAACTGCGACAGTGGCATGCTACCCACTTTCTCTACCTAACATGTCTATCCAGTGTAAATTCACCAGACTATCATTATCACTGTTTTCTGCTATATTGGATCTACATCAGCAGTAAAGAACAAGCTGCTATCCACAAATCCTGGCTTTTGAGGTATTTATTCCTGGGGCTTCTCAATTTAAAGTATTGGTTAGTGGAAACTGTCAGTTAACTACAGGGTTGTTCCACTTTAGCCATCAGACTACAACTCTCATCATTAGTCACACATACTAACTTCAACTCTACTTCTGGTGTCACGAACCTGACAACCTGCCAGCCAAGTGTCCAAATCAGTTTTACAGCATTCACGCTAGACCACCCCCCCCCCCCCACTGACCACAGATACACGATAGATAGATAGATAGATATAAAACCTAAACTTTTCCATCCAATAACCTTTCATGGCATTTGATCTCAGACCGGTCATTTATCGTAGTCATCCTGTATTGTGTTTTATTCTTAGTAATAGTATTTCTGTATAAATTGCATTATATACTGCTGGTTACACAAAAATGCCCACTCTCCAGTCCCCACTGTCCCTCATCAGTATAAGCAGGAGTTGCCTGGTGGCATATGTTTTCCTGTCCCGGTGCCAGCCATCATCTGCGCTTTACATGGAAGCACTAATTAAAAGTCCTGTCAGCCATGTTGTTAGCGATTCTTTTTTTAACCTTCTCACAGTCAACCAGCGAGAAAGTAATGATTTACATATCACTCAAACAAGTGAAATTGAATGGTTTACATGCAGAATGCCAGTTCTGTAGAGGAGACGTTGATTTTTGCTTGAAGGTCACAATTGGCTTTATCATAGGGGAAACAAAGAGGGTATGTTACATGGCATCCATCTGAGTGTATTTGTAAGGGTGGGTGGGTGTACATGATCCCCCTTTCGAATAAAAATACTAGTTTTCTGTTTTATTTCTTTGATTGCTTTAAGCGCCATTTGTATGCCAGGTAAATACAATGTGCATGTAGCTGTTATGTTGTCTTATAATGTTGGTTTTGGTGTTTTGTATGAATGTGAATCTTTGTTTTCTGTTGCAGGACTGGCAGGTCATGTTATTTGGTGTTGAGAAAGGGAGGAGACTCCTGAAACGTCCAGCAGCTCGCATGCCAGCGAGCGTTTTCACACCCCCTCAGAATTAGCGTCCACATGGCCAGGAACACACTGTCCAGCAAGCAGCAAGTCTGGGATGGAAGGTTCTGAAGACACCGAGTGGAATAACCTCTGAGCAGTCTATTGAGCACCCGGTGATTATGTTCTGTATATCTCTCTACTGTTATGTACATGGATAAATTTGGAGATAAAGAACTTTTTAAGTGCAATTCCCAGTCTATGTCTATTTCTATATACATGTTATTTGGCCGCCCAGCCATGTCTTGTCACAGAATGATTAAAAAGGAGGAAGCAATTATATTGGTGGGGGCATAGGAAGAGCTTAGCATTGACATGGGTACAAGCACCATTACACCAGAGATTTGTGCCACAATGCTGTCTGCGATTTTGAGTGGGCAAAGTGTTGGTGGACATTTTTGGCTAATGGAGTGGTGGTGGAGTAATAAGCCATAGTGGCTTCTCTGTTACAGATCAGAAGGTGAGCTGAAGGCCCATATTGTTACGCCGAGCGCTCCGGGTCCCCGCTCCTCCCCGGAGCGCTCGCTACACTCTCCTCACTGCAGCGCTCCGGTCAGATCCACTGACCCGGGGCGCTGCGATACCGCCTCCAGCCGGGATGCGATTCGCGATGCGGGTAGCGCCCGCTCGCGATGCGCACCCCGGCTCCCGTACCTGACTCGCTCTCCGTCGGTCTTGTCCCGGCGCGCGGCCCCGCTCCTTAGGGCGCGCGCGCGCCGGGTCTTTGCGATTTAAAGGGCCACTGCGCCGCTGATTGGCGCAGTGGTTCCAATTAGTCTGATCACCTGTGCACTTCCCTATATCACCTCACTTCCCCTGCACTTCCTTGCCGGATCTTGTTGCCATCGTGCCAGTGAAAGCGTTTCCTTGTGTGTTCCTAGCCTGTGTTCCAGACCTCCTGCCGTTGCCCCTGACTACGATCCTTGCTGCCTGCCCCGACCTTCTGCTACGTCCGACCTTGCTTCTGTCTACTCCCTTGTACCGCGCCTATCTTCAGCAGCCAGAGAGGTGAGCCGTTGCTAGTGGATACGACCTGGTCACTACCGCCGCAGCAAGACCATCCCGCTTTGCGGCGGGCTCTGGTGAAAACCAGTAGTGACTTAGAACCGATCCACTAGCACGGTCCACGCCAATCCCTCTCCGGCACAGAGGATCCACTACCTGCCAGCCGGCATCGTGACAGTAGATCCGGCCATGGATCCCGCTGAAGTTCCTCTGCCAGTTGTCGCTGACCTCACCACGGTGGTCGCCCAGCAGTCACAACAGATAGCGCAACAAGGCCAACAGCTGTCTCAACTGACCGTTATGCTACAGCAGTTACTACCACAGCTTCAGCAATCATCTCCTCCGCCAGCTCCTGCACCTCCTCCGCAGCGAGTGGCCGCTTCTGGTCTACGCCTATCCTTGCCGGATAAATTTGATGGGGACTCTAAGTTTTGCCGTGGCTTTCTTTCCCAATGTTCCCTGCACTTGGAGATGATGTCGGACCAGTTTCCCACTGAAAGGTCTAAGGTGGCTTTCGTAGTCAGCCTTCTGTCTGGAAAAGCCCTGTCTTGGGCCACACCGCTCTGGGACCGCAATGACCCCGTCACTGCCTCTGTACACTCCTTCTTCTCGGAAATCCGAAGTGTCTTTGAGGAACCTGCCCGAGCCTCTTCTGCTGAGACTGCCCTGTTGAACCTGGTCCAGGGTAATTCTTCCGTTGGCGAGTATGCCGTACAATTCCGTACTCTTGCTTCAGATTTATCCTGGAATAATGAGGCCCTCTGCGCGACCTTTAAAAAAGGCCTATCCAGCAACATTAAAGATGTTCTGGCCGCACGAGAAATCCCTGCTAATCTACATGAACTCATTCACCTAGCCACTCGCATTGACATGCGTTTTTCCGAAAGGCGCCAGGAGCTCCGCCAGGATATGGACTCTGTTCGCACGAGGCGTTTCTTCTCCTCGGCTCCTCTCTCCTCTGGTCCCCTGCAATCCGTTCCTGTGCCTCCCGCCGTGGAGGCTATGCAGGTCGACCGGTCTCGCCTGACACCTCAAGAGAGGACACGACGCCGCATGGAGAATCTCTGCCTGTACTGTGCTAGTACCGAACACTTCCTGAGGGATTGTCCTATCCATCCTCCCCGCCTGGAAAGACGTACGCTGACTCCGCACAAAGGTGAGACAGTCCTTGATGTCTACTCTGCTTCTCCATGTCTTACTGTGCCTGTGCGGATGTCTGCCTCTGCCTTCTCCTTCTCTACTATGGCCTTCTTGGACTCTGGATCTGCAGGAAATTTTATTTTGGCCTCTCTCGTCAACAGGTTCAACATCCCAGTGACCAGTCTCGCCAGACCCCTCTACATCAATTGTGTAAACAATGAAAGATTGGACTGTACCATACGTTTCCGCACGGAGCCCCTTCTAATGTGCATCGGATCTCATCACGAGAGGATTGAACTTTTGGTCCTCCCCAATTGCACTTCTGAAATTCTCCTTGGACTTCCCTGGCTTCAACTTCATTCCCCAACCCTGGATTGGTCCACTGGGGAGATCAAGAGTTGGGGGCCCTCTTGTTCCAAGGACTGTCTAAAACCGGTTCCCAGTAACCCTTGCCGTGACTCTGTGGTTCCTCCAGTAACCGGTCTCCCTAAGGCCTATATGGACTTTGCGGATGTTTTTTGCAAAAAACAAGCTGAGACTCTACCTCCTCACAGGCCTTATGATTGTCCTATCGACCTCCTCCCGGGCACTACTCCACCCCGGGGCAGAATTTATCCTCTGTCCGCCCCAGAGACTCTTGCCATGTCTGAATACGTCCAGGAAAATTTAAAAAAGGGCTTTATCCGTAAATCCTCCTCTCCTGCCGGAGCCGGATTTTTCTTTGTGTCCAAAAAAGATGGCTCCCTACGTCCTTGCATTGACTACTGCGGTCTTAATAAAATCACGGTTAAGAACCGCTACCCCCTACCCCTCATCTCTGAACTCTTTGATCGCCTCCAAGGTGCCCACATCTTTACCAAACTGGACTTAAGAGGTGCTTATAATCTCATCCGCATCAGAGAGGGGGATGAATGGAAAACGGCATTTAACACCAGAGATGGACACTTTGAGTATCTGGTCATGCCCGTTGGCCTGTGCAACGCCCCTGCCGTCTTCCAAGACTTTGTTAATGAAATTTTTCGTGATCTTTTATACTCCTGTGTTGTTGTATATCTGGACGATATCCTGATTTTTTCTGCCAATCTAGAAGAACACCGCCAGCATGTCCGTATGGTTCTTCAGAGACTTCGTGACAATCAACTCTATGCCAAAATTGAGAAATGTCTGTTTGAATGCCAATCTCTTCCTTTCCTAGGATACTTGGTCTCTGGCCAGGGACTACAAATGGATCCAGACAAACTCTCTGCCGTCTTAGATTGGCCACGCCCCTCCGGACTCCGTGCTATCCAACGCTTTTTGGGGTTCGCCAATTATTACAGGCAATTTATTCCACATTTTTCTACCGTTGTGGCTCCTATCGTGGCTTTAACCAAAAAAAATGCCGATCCCAAGTCTTGGCCTCCTCAAGCGGAAGACGCCTTTAAACGGCTCAAGTCTGCCTTTTCTTCGGCTCCCGTGCTCTCCAGACCTGACCCTTCCAAACCCTTCCTATTGGAGGTTGATGCCTCCTCAGTGGGAGCTGGAGCTGTTCTTCTACAAAAAAATTCTTCCGGGCATGCTGTCACTTGTGGTTTTTTTTCTAGGACCTTCTCTCCGGCGGAGAGGAACTACTCCATCGGGGATCGAGAGCTTCTAGCCATCAAATTAGCACTTGAGGAATGGAGGCATCTGCTGGAGGGATCAAGATTTCCAGTTATTATTTACACCGATCACAAGAACCTCTCCTACCTCCAGTCTGCCCAACGGCTGAATCCTCGCCAGGCCCGGTGGTCTCTGTTCTTTGCCCGATTTAATTTTGAAATTCACTTTCGGCCTGCCGATAAGAACATTAGGGCCGATGCTCTCTCTCGTTCCTCGGATGCTTCGGAAGTTGAACTCTCTCCGCAACACATCATTCCTCCTGACTGCCTGATTTCCACTTCTCCAGCCTCCATCAGGCAAACTCCTCCAGGAAAGACCTTTGTTTCTCCACGCCAACGCCTCGGAATCCTCAAATGGGGTCACTCCTCCCATCTCGCAGGTCATGTGGGCATCAAGAAATCTGTGCAACTCATCTCTCGCTTCTATTGGTGGCCGACTCTGGAGACGGATGTTGTGGACTTTGTGCGAGCCTGCACTATCTGTGCCCGGGATAAGACTCCTCGCCAGAAGCCCGCTGGTTTTCTTCATCCCCTGCCTGTCCCCGAACAGCCTTGGTCTCTGATTGGTATGGATTTTATTACTGATTTACCCCCTTCCCGTGGCAACACTGTTATTTGGGTGGTCGTTGATCGATTCTCCAAAATGGCACATTTCATCCCTCTTCCTGGTCTTCCTTCAGCGCCTCAGTTGGCTAAACAATTTTTTGTACACATTTTTCGTCTTCACGGGTTGCCTACGCAGATCGTCTCGGATAGAGGCGTCCAATTCGTGTCTAAATTCTGGAGGGCTCTCTGTAAACAACTCAAGATTAAATTAAATTTTTCTTCTGCATATCATCCTCAATCCAATGGACAAGTAGAAAGAATTAACCAGGTCTTGGGTGATTATTTACGACATTTTGTTTCCTCCCGCCAGGATGACTGGGCAGATCTCCTTCCATGGGCCGAATTCTCGTATAACTTCAGAGTCTCTGAATCTTCCTCCAAATCCCCATTTTTCGTGGTGTACGGCCGTCACCCTCTTCCCCCCCTCCCTACCCCCTTGCCCTCTGGTCTGCCCGCTGTGGATGAAATTTCTCGTGACCTTTCCATCATATGGAGAGAGACCCAAAATTCTCTCTTACAGGCTTCATCACGCATGAAGAAGTTCGCGGATAAGAAAAGAAGAGCTCCTCCCATTTTTTCCCCTGGAGACAAGGTATGGCTCTCCGCTAAATATGTCCGCTTCCGTGTCCCTAGCTACAAGTTGGGACCACGCTATCTTGGTCCTTTCAAAATTTTGTGCCAGATTAATCCTGTCTCTTACAAACTTCTTCTTCCTCCTTCTCTTTGTATTCCTCATGCCTTTCACGTTTCTCTTCTTAAACCACTCATCATCAACCGTTTCTCTCCCAAATCTGTTCCTCCCACTCCTGTTTCCGGCTCCTCGGACATCTTCTCCGTCAAAGAGATTCTGGCATCCAAAAAGGTCAGAGGGAAAACCTTTTTTTTGGTGGATTGGGAGGGTTGTGGTCCAGAAGAGAGATCCTGGGAACCTGAGGACAATATCCTAGACAAAAGTCTGCTCCTCAGGTTCTCAGGCTCTAAGAAGAGGGGGAGACCCAAGGGGGGGGGTACTGTTACGCCGAGCGCTCCGGGTCCCCGCTCCTCCCCGGAGCGCTCGCTACACTCTCCTCACTGCAGCGCTCCGGTCAGATCCACTGACCCGGGGCGCTGCGATACCGCCTCCAGCCGGGATGCGATTCGCGATGCGGGTAGCGCCCGCTCGCGATGCGCACCCCGGCTCCCGTACCTGACTCGCTCTCCGTCGGTCCTGTCCCGGCGTGCGCGGCCCCGCTCCTTAGGGCGCGCGCGCGCCGGGTCTTTGCGATTTAAAGGGCCACTGCGCCGCTGATTGGCGCAGTGGTTCCAATTAGTCTGATCACCTGTGCACTTCCCTATATCACCTCACTTCCCCTGCACTTCCTTGCCGGATCTTGTTGCCATCGTGCCAGTGAAAGCGTTTCCTTGTGTGTTCCTAGCCTGTGTTCCAGACCTCCTGCCGTTGCCCCTGACTACGATCCTTGCTGCCTGCCCCGACCTTCTGCTACGTCCGACCTTGCTTCTGTCTACTCCCTTGTACCGCGCCTATCTTCAGCAGCCAGAGAGGTGAGCCGTTGCTAGTGGATACGACCTGGTCACTACCGCCGCAGCAAGACCATCCCGCTTTGCGGCGGGCTCTGGTGAAAACCAGTAGTGACTTAGAACCGATCCACTAGCACGGTCCACGCCAATCCCTCTCCGGCACAGAGGATCCACTACCTGCCAGCCGGCATCGTGACACATATGCATGATGTTATCCTCCTAGATGCTGAAAATCTAGGCAAATCTTCTCAAGAGACCCAGAGTTTAGAGCTGCCATGATGGTGCCACCAAATAAAGCCTGTTGAGTCACCAGGGGGACCTGAGAGAACTGTTCCTGAATTATTGTATTTGCCAGGGATAGTCAAGCAACAGAAGAAAGAAGCATAACTGTATGAAGTCTGTCGCTGAGGCAGTATATCTGAACAAAATTGTTATTCTGGGGAGAGATTAGTTCTTGGAATTCTGAAGCTGGGGCTGTGGAAAGTTTCAACCCAAGAAGGAGCCAAGCTGGGTTGGAAGGTGCTAGACTCAACCCCTGAGGAGTTTGCAGTCAATGAGGGATTGTGTAAGATATTTGCCTAAGAAGGGTCAGTGAGTAATTTGTTGCATTCGGTTAGCTCTACTACTGTCTGTGATGTTGCCTGGTTGGCTAAGTCTTGAGTAAGGGTGTACCTACACTAGAGACCAGGGCCGGCCCAAGACATTGTGCTACCTGGGTCCAGGAGTGAAAGTCTGCAACCCCCACCCCTCAAAAAAAAAAAAAAAGAAAAAAGTACTATGTCATTGCATATGAGGAGGGCATATTAAAAACTCTGGGGTGTGGTATATTAGTACTTTTATGCCATTCACCGTACAGGATTAATTATGTTGTATTTTAATAGTTTGGACAATTACGCATGAAGCAATACCTAATATGTTTATTTTTATTATGTTTAGATGCTTTTTTATATGGAAAATGGAAAAAAGGGGGGTGATTTGAATGTTTAATATGGAAGAGGTTAATATGTGTTTTTAATCTTTTATTAAACTTTTTTTCTTTACACTTTATTGGCCCCTTAGGGGACTTTTAGGAGGAATCATTAGACTCTTCATACAGATTAATCTAGTTGCATAGAACTTCATTGATCTGTGTGATCTGCGATCATTTGGTAGAGCTCTATCAAATGAAGAGCCATGGACCACAAGGAAGGAGAGGTAAGCCCTCCTCTAAAGTGAATTGCCACCCCCCCTCCCGCGCGGCACCATGGTGGACTAGGACCTTCATAGGTGGCGAAGGGGTCAAAAATCTTTTCAAGGCAGCAATTTGCCACCCTGTGAAGGTGCCCCCTGGGCTGGATTCAAACCCAATGGGACCAACGGTAGAACTGGCCCTGCTAGAGACAGACCATGTGGCTTCTATTGGGCCCTTAAAATTAGGGGATCCAGTCCTTTTGGTCCCTTTCCTTTTTCTACTATATCTTATTAGACAGAAATGCTTCTTTCTCCTATTATCAAGCTTCTTCTCTCTTCCCACACCTCCTGTTGTTAAAATCGTTTCTCAAAATCAGCTCAGCTTTAATCTGTGTCTACTAGACAAGCAATACAAGTCTATAGAGGGTGGAGGAGGGAGCTTGGCCCACCAGCTCTGAGAGAAGTGGAAATTAGAGATTAAGCCTGCAGAGCACAAATCTGATGAAAAATGCCATATTTACATATTGGCCAGAAATAGTGCTGTTCCTCATGTATACACACAGGGCAACTTATCCTGAAAAGTCACCTGAAATGGGGGCAACGTTATAAGCTGCTATGTTTTATGCTTGAGATTTTGTATTTTGATACTTTTAATGGAGCCATAAAAATATGTTTTATCCAACTATTAATATGCCGGACTACTTTATCTCGATTTGGATTGAGCCACAGCACTTGTGGAATATCTGTGCGTTCCTGACACCCCTCTCAAAGGGAAGCCTCCATACTGCCCTAATCCAGTGCTCCACTGCTCCTCCAGTTTGGGAACCCATTGCTCTGGCTCATAGCAGCAGGTCCCTGGTCTGCAGGAGCAGTGGAGCACCCTAGCTGATGGTAGTTGCTGTCCACAGCAGCCCGGTGCCAGCTCTTCTCCTCTACTGTTGTCCTGCTTCACCCCTCGGTGCAGGGACATCAGCCTACCAACCGCCATGGCTCACCGCCTTGGTCACTTTAGATGGAGTAACTTGTGGCCGCCATTACTGATTTTTTTTGAGGTACCCCCTACAAAATTGCTTAGTAACCCTAGTTGAGAATCACTGCTCTAGATGTTCTTTGAAGCTTCTCTCTACTTGAGCTTATTGATGAGAGTTTTAGACTCAAGCCCAGGTCTAATAACTTCAGAGTCCCTAATAGGGCAATTGAATAGGAATTTTTCAAACCAGACAATCTCTGTGTTCACACTTTGCAGTTTCACTGTGTACGTGCCCCATTTTTTGGAAAATCAAGCCAAAGTATTTCTCTATTTTACTGCAATTATTGAATTCAAGCACCATTCTGTGCAGTGTTTTTTGGAAAAATAGTCACATAAATTAGCTAAAATTGTGATGTGTGAACACAGCCTTAAAGGGGTACTCCACCCCTAGACACCTTAGGATAGAGGATAAGATGTCTGATCACAAGGGTCCCACTGCTGGGGACCCCCAAGATCTCGGCTGCGGCAGCCCAGACATCCGGTGCACGGAGCGAACTTCGCTCCGTGCTGGATGACTGGTGATGTGGGGAGGAGGCTTGTGACGTCATGGCCATGCCCCCTCAATGCAAGTCTATGGGAGGGGGCGTGACGGCCGTCACGCCCCCTCTCATAGACTTGCATTGAGGGGACATGGCCTTGACATCATGAGCGAGGTGTAACCGTGAAGCGCCGCACCTGACGCTCTTAAAGAACGCTGGGTGCAGCAGGGAGATGACGGGGGTCCCCAGTGGCAGGACCCCCGCGATCAGGCATCTTATCCCCTATCCTTTGGATAGGGGATAAGATGTCTAGGGGCAGAGTACCCCTTTAACATAAGGTAAGTGTTGCAATGTATTTACAAGGTTAACCTATTTTTTTATGAATACATCCCCAATCTTACAACAGCTTACAATGGCGTCAGATGGAAGAGAGATGTCTTACTGACCCCATCTATTGGTGAGAGCCAAACCCTTCTATGTATCAGTCTCAGCACTGAACAAATTTTCGAAGCCCATTTTATCTGCAATGCCCTGTTCGTCACCTCCCCCGTCAGTATCCCAGACAATCAGACTTATTAATGTGCGAGCGGCATAATACATAAATTGTGTGTACAGCTGATTGCCAAACACTAAAGCTAAAATCCCATAGCCGCACATGGGCTGAAGATACAAATTATCCAACATTTTGGTAATTGTTTTGATCAATATGCAAGGTTCCTTTCATTTAACAGCGATTGTTTCCAGCGCTCTTATCATACGCACATGATTATTATCTTAGATATAAATGAACAATTATCGCATCAAGAGGGAGATATTTGCAACTATTGTGTCTTTACAAAACACCATTAGTTACATATTTACACAGTAATTGGAGAACGCACGGAAAATAATCCCATAAACAGTAAACATAAAATAAATGCGCAAATTAACTGATGCCAACATGATATTAGAAGTTCTATTCAAAGGCAAAGACATAAAATAAGATAAGCCATGTTTTTGTTTTCTGTTATTTTGAAAGTCTAAATGATGGAAATAAAATGTAACTTTTGTTGACATATTATAAGAATGTCTAATCTGTAATTTGATGCCTTTTGGAGATTTTTCCATCTTTCCTTGGCTTCTTTATGCACATTAATACAAATTTTTACCTGGGGTGCCCAAACGTTTGATCCCCACTGTAGCAGCAATTTCCAGTTTTTCTCAAAAATGTCAAAATCTGAATTTTTTTAGGGACCAGTTCAGTTTTAAAGTGAATTTGAGGGTCTTTGTGTTAGAAATACTCCATAACGGACCCCATTGTGAAAAACGACATTTAGAAAGTTTGTTAACCCTTTAGGTGTTTCACAGGAATAGCAGCAAAGTGGAGGAGAAAATACAAAATGTTCATTTTTTACACTAACATGTTCTTGTAGACCCATTTTTTTTTTCATTTTTAAAAGGGGTAAAAGGAGAAAAAGACCCCCAAAATTTGTAACCTAATTTCTCTCGAGTATGGAAATACAGTACCTCAGGGCTCAGAAAGGAAGGAGCGAAAATGGGATTTTGGAAAGCAAATTTTGCTGAAATTGTTTTTGGGGGGCATGTCAAATTTAATAAGCCCCCATGGTGCCAGAACAGCAAAAAATTAAAATAAGTAGATAAACCCACATGGCACACTATTTAGGAAACTACACCCCTCAAGCACTGTAACAAGGGGTATAGGGAGCCTTAACATCCCACAGGTGATTTAAAAATTTTCGTTAAAGGGGGGCATGAAAATTAAAAATGTGATTTTTTTTCCCACTAAAATGCTGGTATTACCCCAAATTTTTCATTTTCACAAGGGGTAATAGGAGAAAAGCCTCCCAACATTTGTAACCCCATTTCTTCTGAGTTTGGAAATACCCCATATATGGATACAAAGTGCTCTGCGGGTGAACTACAATGCTCAGTAGAGAAGGAGCACCATTGGGCTTTTGAAGAGAGAATTTGTTTGGAAAGGAATTCGGGGACCATGTGCATTTACAAAGCTCCTGTGCTTCCAAAACAGTGGACCACCCCCCCACATGTGACCCTCTAACTGTTGCAAAACTACAACTCCCAGCATGCACTGACAGGCCGTACATGCTGGGAGTTGTAGTTATGCAACAGCTGGAGGAACACTGGTTGTGAAGTACTGAGTTAGGGTTTGTTACCTAACTAAGTGTTTCACAGCCAGTGTGCCTCCAGCTGTTGCAAAACTACAACTCCCAGCATGTATGGTCTGTCAGTTCATGATGGAAGTTGTAGTTTTGCAACAGCTGGAGGTACGCTGGTTACAAAACACTGTGAGTTAGGTAACAAACTCTAAATGTTTTGCAACCAGTGTGCCTTCAGCTAATGCAAAAATGCAACTGTCAGCATGCACTGGCAGCCGAAGGGTATGCTGGGAGTTGTAGCTATGCAACAGTTGGAGGCACACTACTACAACTCCCAGCATGCCCTTTGGCGGTCCGTGCATTCTGGGAGTTGTAATTATGCAACAGCTGGACGCACACTTTTTCATTGAAAAAAATTGTGCCTACAGCTGTTGCATAAGTACAACTCCTAGCATGCCCTTTGGCTGTGCTTGCTGGGAGTTGTTGCTGAGCAACAGCAGGAGGCACACAGGCCTCACCTCCTGCTGCATCCTGCCACCACTGTTGCTGCCCCGATCGCCGCTCCAATCACCGCCCAGCAGGATAGTGATTGGTAGGTTGTCCCAACTGACCAATCATGCGATCGTGAGGTGGCACCCGTGCCACCTCAC
This sequence comes from Hyla sarda, assembly GCF_029499605.1. Classification (NCBI taxonomy): domain Eukaryota; kingdom Metazoa; phylum Chordata; class Amphibia; order Anura; family Hylidae; genus Hyla; species Hyla sarda. Next base: position 20,043,969 of record NC_079198.1, on the reverse strand, counting down.
TCCTGCTGGGCAAGGGTGATTGGTACTGTCTCAGAGAGCACCAATCAGTTTTTTTCCGGGTCGGAATTGACTGGCGATTTTCGGCGATCGCCAACATGGGGGGGGGGGTCTCAGGATCCCCCCAGGTATTGGCCCGGGATGCCTGCATTCACCGGAACGGAAATGTTCAGGGCGCACAGGTACACCCTTGGTCCTTAAGTCGCAGGACACAAGTGCGTACCTGTACGGCCTGTGTCCTGGTGGGGTTAAGATATGAAAGCTGAGCTGTGATTGGTTGTTGTGGGAAAATCTATCAAATATGACCTTAAAAGGTTGAAACATGTTGAGGGCTCTGTGTGTTGTCTGACATAATGTAATTTTAACATCGACCATCATATTGTACCTGTGCTTATGATTGTCCATAGTCATATACATAAATACAAAGCGAAAAGGAGACCCAAAAAAGGGAAGGGTATCCAGCTCCCAGAAAAAATTATATTAAAAGTCCAAAATTGAATTAATCCATTTAAAAGATAGGCATGAAAGAAAAAACACAAAGTGAGATAAAATCACAACGCCAATATACATAAATACACTTCCTGTATGTATTTTTTTTTTTATACAGGATGTATATTTGGTATTATGGTTGATATTTAAATTACGCCCATATATGCCCATTAAAGTTCGCCCATATACATAGCACCTTTGCCATACATGACATTATATGTAAGCCATATTCATAAATTGTATACCATGTATGTGTATAAATCATATACACAGTGGTCCTGATTTATCAAAATGTGTGGGGGAAAAAACTATCTATCTATCTAATATATATCTGTGGTGCCACTGGGTGCTGGGAGATACGTTATAATTTCGTGACGCCAGGGCACCGTTATCCTATACACTGTCCGAGGTTGGAGACAGCTTCTCCTGGGCACGCACGGGGAGTAAATGAACACACAGATGTCAGCTTACAGATAACTGTCTTTACTGAGCAGATGGTAATACACAGACTCCTTGGGAGCCCTGTTGCCTTGCTGGGACTTGTGGTGCTTTCACCCAATAAATTGATACTGACTTGAGAGACATGAAGATTGATCCTGGTATCTAGAGTTCTGTCAAGGTCTTGTAGCTTCCTCCACCAGGGCATGAACTTCCACCGTGCGGGTGATCCTTGTAGAATTACCGGATAAAGTAGATTTGATCTGGGCCTTCCCTTGGAGCTTCTCCACACACCTCACACCTTTACCACACTGGAGCTCACAACAGTGACTAGCACTGAACTGGGGCAAATCCTCCCCCCCCCCCTACACTATATACAAAGGAATTTAGGGGTTCCCATTGGCTGGATGGGTGATATGGGCTTACACCGCCTCTCATTCTTAAAGGTACAATAACACATACAAATAACATATTTAGAAACAACTCTTGGCAAAGTGCTGGGACATAATAAACACAGCAAGAAGTCTCGCAGTGGGCTCAACTGCCTGCCTGAGGCAGTCCAAAGCCAGAGGACAGCCTTCGGTGCTGGGATACCACATATCCATCATCTATCTATCTATCTATCTATCTATCTAGACAAAGCAACACATAGTGCAGCACTCAGCAGTTTGTAGGTGGGTGCAAGCTGTAGTTAGACCCCAGTCATGGGTCCCACACGATACAGCAAGTAGAAAATACGGCAGCACTCCAAGAAGAAAGGTGAATGGTGGCTTTATTATCACCAAAGTGTACAGCGACGTTTCGGCCACCTCACGTGGCCATCATCAAGCTGACTTGATGATGGCCACATGAGGTGGCCGAAACGTCGCTGTACACTTTGGTGATAATAAAGCCACCATTCACCTTTCTTCTTGGAGTGCTGCCGTATTTTCTACTTGCTGTATCTATCTATCTATCTATCTAACTATCTCATATCTATCTATCTCATATCTATCTATCTATTTATCTATCTCATATCTATCTATCTATATCTATCTATCTCATATCTATCTATCTATCTAATATCTATCTATATCTATCTATCTCATATCTATCTATCTATCTATCTATATCTAAAATCTATCTATATCTATCTATCTCATATCTATTTATCTATCTATCTATATATATATATATATATATATATATATATATATGTCTATTTGTCTATCTATCTATCTATCTATCTATCCATCTATCTATATTTCCATCTGGCTGCCTGATAGAGTTTAAATCTGAAGATGTTCGTCTTGGGGCAGCTTTTGGGTGTGTACACTGGCCCTTTAAGAGACCAACCCATATATCTGCTGGCCATTACACGAATATTCTGATTGATATATCCAGTCAGTTGTATATTGTTACTTACTGTATTCCCTTATCTACCATAGACATAACACACATCTACAATGAGCAGAGGAGCCGCAAGAACACTGTGTGGTTTTGTCTTTCGAAGCCAAAGTGGCTCATGCATGACTTATAAATGTCAGGGAAATCCATCTGGGGTTGTCTTAAGTAGATTTCTTGCACTCTGTCCTCTCGCAGCACGGGGGGGGGAAAAAACAGCAGGACACCTGACAAATTGTCAAAGCATATCGAAAGAGAGCCAGAACAGGGTTTACTTATCATGGAAAGTGACAAGTCAGTGGAGACTTTACAGGACCTTGAGGTTCTTTGTTGCACCGCAACCTCCTCCGGCACAGATAACCGGCCCCCATCAGTCATTCGCAAAGTCTTAACAGACAAGCTGTGATTTTTCTTCCAATAACACTTTTGTTGACAGCGACGTGGAACGGAGGCGGCATTTAATACCGAGACGCATGGCCATGCTTGCCAGCTCATTACCACGTCTAAATCGACTAACCAGGTGTAAGCTCTTCAGGGAAACAGGGCTGGGAGAACATATTACAGACATCGCCGCGCTGGCTTCTCACGCTATCACCTGTAGGCAACAGGTACGGAGAACATCAGGCGTAATTGTTTATTCTTTGTTGGAACGTCCATCACGTTGCACCTTGGTGGTTTGCTATGTTAAAGGGGTACTCCGATGGAAAACAATAAAAAAAAAAAAAACTGGTGCCAGAAAGTTAAAGGGGTACTCCGCCCCTGGCATCTTATCCCCTATCCAAAGGATAGGGGATAAGATGTTAGATCGCCGCGGTCCTGCTGCTGGGGACCACGGGGATCGCCGCTGCAGCACCCAGCTATCATTACTGCACAGAGCGAGTTCGCTCTGTGCGTAATGACGGGTGATACAGGGGCCGGAGCAGCATGAAGTCATGGCCGGAGCAGCATGAAGTCTAAATAGACTCCATTTTGGATAAAGAGACCACTAGATGTATATGACACTCTCTTTTGTGTTTCCTTTACTTCCAAGCTCAGAAGCATATGTAGAATTGACCCCAGCTTTAGTTGCAAAACTACAACTCCCAGCATGCCCGGACAGCCGTTGGCTGTCCGGACATGCTGGGAGTTGTGGTTTTGCAGTATCTGCATAGCCAACCCATCCCACGCCTGTCATTCCTTTGTTCTTATTGTACATAATTTTACTTCAATATGTTTTAGTTTCCATTATTCCTGATATTTAGGATACATTTTCCCATTTTATACCCACAACTGTGTATGACTGGAAGAGTATAGTGCCTAAAACCAGAGGCATGATCCTCAGGGGCGGGGTCACTGCTGCTGTGTGTAATATTTACACTTCATTGGAAGGTGTATGCATTGGGGGATTACAAGACAATGTTAGAATAATACTAATAATCCAAGTACAGATTAAATCAGATATTACAGTATAACAGCTGTGTATGACTGGACGAGCATAGTGCATAAAACCAGAGGCATAATCCTCGGGGGCGGGGTCACTGCTGTGTGTTATATTTACACTTCATTGGAAGGTGTATGCATTGGGGGAATACAAACAATGTTAGAATAATACTAATAATCTAGGTACAGATTAAATAAAATATTACAGTTTAACATCTGTGTATGACTGGATGAGCATAGTGCATAAAACCAGAGGCATGATCCTCAGGGGCAGGGTCACTGCTGCTGTGTGTAATATTTACACTTCATTGGAAGGTGTATGCATTGGGGGATTACAAAACAATGTTAGAATAATACTAAAAATCCAGGTATAGATTAAATAAGATATTACAGTATAACAACTGTGTATGACTGGAAGAGCATAGTGCATAAAACCAGAGGCATAATCCTCAGGGGCGGGATCACTGCTGCTGTGTGTAATATTTACACTTCATTGGAAGATGTATGCATTGGGGGAATACAAACAATGTTAGAATAATACTAATAATCCAGGTACAGATTAAATCAGATATTACAGTATAACAACTGTGTATGACTGGACGAGCATAGTGCATAAAACCAGAGGCATAATCCTCAGGGGCGGGGTCACTGCTGCTGTGTGTTATATTTACACTTCATTGGAAGGTGTATGCATTGGGGGATTACAAAACAATGTTAGAATAATACTAAAAATCCAGGTACAGATTAAATAAGATATTACAGTATAACAACTGTGTATGACTGGAAGAGCATAGTGCATAAAACCAGAGGCATAATCCTCAGGGGCGGGATCACTGCTGCTGTGTGTAATATTTACACTTCATTGGAAGGTGTATGTATTGGGGATTACAAGACAATGTTAGAATAATACTAATAATCCAGGTACAGATTAAATCAGATATTACAGTATAACAACTGTGTATGACTGGACGAGCATAGTGCATAAAACCAGAAGGCATAATCCTCAGGGGCGGGGTCACTGCTGCTGTGTGTTATATTTACACTTCATTGGAAGGTGTATGCATTGGGGGTATTACAAGACAATGTTAGAACACTTCTACTAATCCAGGTACAGATTAAATCAGACATTACAGGATAAAAAAACAGGACTGTATTTTCCATTTAGGCACCTGTTGGGCCTGTGCCTAGGGCAGAAATGTTAAGAGGAGCAGCACTTCATTGAATAAAAAATTATAGATACTTTTGATGTAGTTGTTGCCACCATGTGACCTGGAGAATTCCCCCCCCCCCCCTTTGTGAAGCTATGTGGGTAAAATCTATGGAGAATATGCATTGGCGATTTTGCTGCATACTCGTGACAGATCTGCATAAAAAAATTCTGTTTATGAAATGACCCTGATGGAGGAAATGGAGGAGGGGGAAAGAGGGGTGTTGGGTATTCAGTCCAAGTGTTTTTTGGGTGTAAAGAAAAAAAAGGCAAATTCTGATGATATTTTTGCATGTCAGATGGACAGGACATATGGGCAAGCATGTGGGGTGTGAGTTATGGGGAATATGTCATTAGAAAATGACCTATTGTTTCTATCAAGTTTTCATGTTAACCCTATATGTTAAGAATTTTTTTTTTCCATTTTACTATCTATATTTTTAAATAGTCCTTATGCAGTTTCCATTCTGTCCACTAGACCTAGAACTACCGTAAGCTGAGACTTCCTATTCGGTACAGACTCCTCCTTATTATCCCTGACAGGATTACAGTGATCGGCGACACAAATGTGGAGATAACAAAGGTGCACACAATAGCTGTTGTTCACAGGTTAGCCATTCCCTCCCTGTAGAATGACCTCTTAAAAGATCGCAGAGCATGCACAGGCACATTTCCAATTCAGGTGAATGAAACAGCTTCAGTCCATTGTTTCCTATGTCCATGGTTCCTGCTGTAAAGTATATTTCTAAATGCTGTAAAAAAACAGCTCACACCCCTATAATAATGCGCAAAAATGAAATGTGAAAAAAAAAAAACAATAATGAAATAGAAAAAAATTGGAAAAAAAACATGTTTCACTATCTGACTCTAATCAGTAAAAAAAATGATATATTCCCTTTGACCCCATGAAAGTTAGCATACTGCCTAGGTGTATAGTTTGACTACACACTGAACTGGAAATAGTGGGGTTAAAGGGGTATTGCAGGAAAAAACTTTCTTATATATATATAAACTGACTCCAGAAAGTAAAACAGATTTGTAAATTATTTCTATAAATTTTTTTTACTCCTTCCAATAATTATCAGCTGCTGAAGTTGAGTTGTTCTTTTCTGTCTGACAACAGTGCTCTCTGCTGACATCTCTGCATGTCTCAGGAACTGCACAGAGTAGAAGAGGTTTGCTATGGGGATTTGCTTCTACTCTGTACAGTTCCCGAGACACGTGTCATCAGAGAGCACTTAAACAGAAAAGAACAACTCAACTTCAGCAGCTCATAAGTACTGAAACTGATTTTTTTAATAAAAGTAATTTACAAATCTGTTTAACTCACTGGAGCCAGTTGATATATATATATATATATATATATATATATATATATATATATATATATATATATAAAAAGTTTTTTCCTGAATAATCCCTTTAAGTAGGTTATTAGATGGTAAAAACTAAAGGAGGGTATTTATCAATACTTGACACCATAAAACTGGCATTAAAAAGTAGCACATTTTTGTGCAGGCGTAATTATGTTGTGGAAAAAGAGTGACATTTTCAAAGCATTTGAGCTTTGCACAAAAGTTTGTTTATTTTTTAGGTCAGTTTTCTGGTGATAAATTCGTCCCGAGAAATTACGTTTTAGGATATTCAGTTTAAGATATAGAGATGACATGATGTAAGAGACAGCAGACAGATAATCCCTGATGCTTTGTAGTAGCTCAGGGGTGATGGTATATAACTGGGTGCCATCAGCGTAGAGATGGTACTGAAAGCCAAATGCTGCCGAGAGATGAAGAAGAATCAATAGGGATTAGCTGCTTTTAGATTTAGCTGTGAAGAGATTATTTGACATCTTGTTTAGGCCAGTTTTGATGAGTGTAAAGTGCGGAACCCAAATTGTAAGGGGTAAAGAAGAGAGTTAACGGAGGGAAGGCTGAAGAGGTGAGAGTAGACCAAGTGTTCCCGAAGTCAGGAAATGAAGGGGAGATTAGAGACAGGTTGGTTATGTGCAGCACAGGATGGGTCAAGAGATTACTACTGGATCCTGACTGTTCCCTGACCTTGCTTTTGCCTTCTGATTTTGACTTGCACTCTTGGTTCGACCCTTGTCTTTTTTTTGTTTTACCTTTGTCTTCTGACTTGTTAACTTCCTGGCTTGACATGGATTGACCAGACTTTCTTTGTTCTGTCTGATTTTGTACTATGTTCCTCTCAAGGTTTTGACTTTTTGGCTTGTTTATGGTTTAGACCCTTTGTCTGCTGATTTTTCATTTTATCACTGACTCAGCTTGTCTAACTATCCTGCTCCCCTCCTGCTGTTAGTCCGGCGTAGGGAACGCCGCCGAGTTAGGGGTGGGTCATCAAAATGGGTAGGGGCATTAGCTTGGGTGAGCACTACTGTGCATTGTTCCCTACTGCTGGACGTGAAAGAAGTCCTGATAGTGGAATAGAGGAAGTATAGGAGGGAAGGGATCTATGCTACTTGGAGACTGTAAAATAATTTCATGCGGGATGTTTCAAATTTTAAGTGTGAAATAAATAACCATATCTTTGGTCCTGAGATCGGTGGTGGCAGCTGATACTAGGGGGCTTAAGGTCCTTTTACATATGATAATAAGCCACTGTAAAGGAGATAACAATCAACCTACAAATGACAAAATGCTGTCGGCTGATGCCACCTTTTGCGTAGTCAATACAATCACTGTTATTGGCCATACATCTCCCTATATAAACAGGCAATGTGCGGCCAGCCATGAAGAAGTGAAGGGCCACGTGATTAATCGAGCCTTGCAAGGACTAAGCAAATGAGCACCGAGGGTTTGTCGGCCTTTGGCAATCTCTTTTTTGGTTCCCTGAATAAGACAATCACATAGTGTCCTCTGGCAGATACCAGTTGGCTGGTAACCATGTCTACATGGTGGTACATTGATACTATGGGAATTTACATCCTGACTTCATCCCAAAGCTGATTGCAAATCATTTTATTAAGAAAAAATTTTTTATTTTTTTTTGTAAGCCACCTATATAACGTGTCACTTCATCCATATGGCAAATGCATCACTGTGTGAAGTTACGTTGGCTTCGTGTCTACCCTTCCCTTTTGATATTTCTATGAAGGTGACTTTTCTCAGAATAGGAAACAGTGTGGATATTGTCAGAATGCTATGAATGCTTTCACCTATTGATTTTATTGCATTTCCAAGCCACCATTGACTTCACTTTGCAAAGGATTCAATCAGACGGCACTTAACCTGAGCTTTTATGAAGGAAGCTATGTCTGCTTGGGAGTGTGTGCTATAAACATAGAGACACATTGTTCAAAGCAGAACAGCTAATACTTATTTCTAAGAAGAATCTTGGGGGAAAATGATCTATTCCAGGAGGCCCCATACAATGCGCCCACAGATTTTGCATTGCTTACTAAAGATAGAAACAATGTGGATTCCGATGTTCTTCTATGACATTGTTCATCCTGAGCTTGATTGTGTATGTACAAGTAGAGATACAAAGCTTTTAAAACTACATTCTGCCATCACTAGCCAGCCCTATTGCTTGGCATAGCCATCAGACAAAACTATTCTCATTAGGAGAAGTCATTATCTATAAGAACAAATGACTGGGACACAGAGAACCAATGGGCAACTGATGTCTATCGATAGGACAGAATTTCAATAATAATTATAGACACCAAAATTACAATTCCCTAATATACAGTGGAACCTCCTCAAAAGACTATCTCTTTAAAGGGGTACTCCGTCGCTAGACATGTTATCTCCTATCCAAAGGATAGTGGATAACATGTCTGATCCCGGGGGTCCGGCCACTGGGGACCCCCGTGATCTCTGCAGTGGAACCCCAGTCATCCGGTGCAGGAAGCGCACATCGCTCAGTGCCGGATGACAGGTGAACACACTATCCACCCCCCCCCCCACCCCCCCGTTTATGTCTATGGGAGGAGGTACTAGCCATCATGTCCCGTCCCATAGACATGAATGGAGTGGGTATGGTGTGATGGCAAAATCACAGAAGCCCTGCGGTCGGACCCTTGTGATCAGACATGTTATCTACTATTCTTTGGATAGGGGATATTATGTCTAGGGGCAGAGCACCCCTTTAAGAAGACCATTCTCTTATCCAGGCCAGATTAGGTGTGATGAGTTTTCAGTCCACCATTCACAATCCAGAGAGATTGGAGAAGAAGTAAGGGAATGGGATCACTAAGAAGAAGAGAGAAGTCTGGGGACTTACTCTTCTGTTCTTGGCTGAGATGCTAAGTGTGAATTGAAGAACATACAGGAGGAAAGAGATCTGTGCTACTTGGGGACTGGAAGATAATGTCTTGTAGGATGTTTTTAATTTTAACTGTGGAATAAATCTTTCTTTTTTTGGTCCTGAGATCTATGATGGCAGCTGATACTCTTGGCATAAAAGCCTTTTTACACAGGCCAATTATCTTGTGAATGAGCGTTCTTGAGGAACACTTGTGCTCGATAACCAACAAGAGTAAAAAGATCCAATCACCAGTGGATGAAGGAGAAAACTCTTGTTCATTGGCTGATGCCGTTTATGTGCAGCCAATAAAATCAATGTTACTAATTTGGGGTATTATATTGTGTTATAAAACACTTAAAGGGGTTGTCTGCCTGCATTGACAATCTCTTTTTCTTAAAGGTTTCCCCAATAAGACAACCACATGGAGTCTTTCGGCTGTGTCCTCCAGCAGATACCTGTTGACTGGTGAGCATGTCTCAATTCTGGATGGTGACACAGGAGGAGAGGTGGTTAACACTATGTAAATATACATTCCTAACTCAATCCAGAGATTGAAGGGGTAAAGTTTCTTCTTAAAGGGATCATCATAAAGTCATGTGAAGGCTTATAGGTCATTGAAGCTCCAATGGAACAAAGGTTTTGTAAAGCAGCTCTCCCGTCACCATTTCAAAAAAAATTCCTAAAAGTACTCCCATGATGATAGGCCTCTCACTACTCAGATAGCACCATGCTCTGTACTGATGAGGGGCAGTAACCCCAAAACAGTAGGTGCTTTTCTTTCTTCTAAACATCCCCAGTCAGTTTCTAAAACTCTGAGTTGGAGTGAAACTTTTACTATTAAAGGGGTACTCCACTGGGAAGAAATTTTTTTTTTTAAATCAACTGGTGCCAGAAAATTAAACAGATTTGTAAATTACTTCTATTAAAAAACTTTTAATCCTTCTAGTACTTATCAGCTGCTGTATGCTCCACTCCACAGGAAGTTCTTTTCTTTTTGAATTTCCTTTCTGTCTGACCACAGTGCTCTCTGTTGACACCTCTGTCCATTTTAGGAACTGTCTAGAGTAGAAGCAAATCCCCATTAAAAACCTATCCTGTTCTGTACAGTTCCTGACATGGACAGAGGTGTCAGCAGAGAGCACTGTGGTCAGACAGAAAGGAAAAAAAACAAAAGAACTTCCTGTGGAGAATACAACAGCTGACAAGTACTGGAAAGATTAATATTTTTTAATTGAAGTAATTTACAAATCTGTTTAACTTTCTGTCATCAGTTGATTTAAAACTAAATGTTTTCCGGTGGAGTACCCCTTTAAGGGAACGCTATCTGAAAAAATGTTGTGGGAGCTGCTTTACACATTCTTTCTTAACTTTATCCAATAATGTCTTCTCCTTCTGATGACTACATGTTGAAGGGGAAAAATGGAAAGACTTTGAAGGGGTACTCCATCTCTAGACATCTTATCCCCTATCCTTTGGATGTCTGATCGGGGGGTCCTGCAGCTGGAACCCCCACGATCTCTGTGCAGCACCCAGCGTTCATTTTGAACGCTGGGTGTGGGCAGCGGGGTCGTAATGTAACGACCACACCCCTCATGATGTCACACCACACCCCCTCAATGCAAGTCTATAGGAGGGGACGTGGCTGTCGCCACGTCCCCTCCTATGGACTTGCATTGAGGGGGTGTGCCGTGATGTCATGAGGGGCATGGCCGTGACATCACTACCCCCGCTGTCCGCTCGTATTGTTGGGAACAAAATGTTCCAAACACTCGGGCAGCAAAGTACCCCTTTAATCCTGCACCTGACAATATGGATGCTGTAGGCATTCCCTGCTGTCCCCTTAACATTGTCTACAGCCGGATCTGGGGAGGGCCTCTAGAATCTGCCCAATAGCTGGAAATGTGGATGTCAATGAAGTGAGATGCTGATTGTGTGTCCAGCACCTTCTCAGGATAGTGTAAAGACTATTGTTCTGAGAGTCATCCAGGTAGAGCTAGTGATGAGCTACGACCAGAACCTTCCTGGGAAAACACCATTGCTACATTAAAGTGGGCCAACATCCCTAAACTTACACACAATGGGGGACATGTATCATTATTTGTGTACGGTAGAAGCATTTTACCCCTTTTCCCGAATTCTAAAATATGCGCAGAAGCGCTAAATTTATCAATCAAGCGCAATGAGCTTCATAAATTGCAGGTAAATATAGTAATCTCCTCAATCCACTCTTTGGAAAATAGAATCAATGATTTAGAGCATCTTGCTACGTTAAGTCCAAGATGGCTTATATTTGCGCAAAAAAAAACAGCTCTTGCTGCAAAATTTTTGGTGTAAAGGAAAAGTACGCAGTTAATAAATCCATGTGTACTATAGATGTCACTCCAAGGTACCCCGATTCAGCCACATCTGGAGGACATACCAAAATGTGCGCAAAAAAAAGGGCTTGCGCAACATTTTGCGCAAAAAAAAATACAAACAAAACAGGGGTAAAATCTTTGATACATGTCCCCCATTGTGAGGAGGACTCCGAGTTTCCATGCTCTCTGTGGCAAGTCGAGTTTCCCTGTGGACTGTGTCCCCTTGGCTGTAAATCTTTACCCACTGGCCCATTCCCATATTCCATGGATGGTATTTTTGTTCTTGGTTTATGCCTGTGGGGTCAGTTTCTGTCCAGTAGTCTGACATTACACATCACTTTTGTTCCACCAATCACTTTCTCTATAGATTTTAAACAACCCATTACACATGTGATCTATGGGGGAACCTGACGCCAACCGATCAATTGTTCTACACTGCTATAGGAGGAAAGAAAAGAATTATGCTGTTCTTATTGAAATCTATGGGTCAGCCATGTAATGTAAATATATACTGGGTCCTTCAAAGCAAGAGAAGTGTCTTGTAGTCATTCTTTACTATGGATAACAGATACATGTCCTGAATAAGAAACCTCTTGCTCCATATTAACTCAGAATTTTAGATATTTTATTTCACCAAATGTACAGTATGTGTTACAGGGGGAGGCATCACAGTGTGTGCCCATGAAGAAAGAGAGCCTGATGTGGTGGCGGGGTGTGTGGTGCAGGGCGGGGTGTGTGGTGCTGTTACCCTAGGGGCAGATGGCATTAACCCCTTGTATTCGTGATGCCAGGGCATGGTTTAGCCTACAACCACCAGAAGGTATACCGCTGGGTCCTGGGCTAGGCACGGGGGCAATAAAGACTTTGACGCCAAGTTACGGATAACGGTGGCTTTACTGAGGGTAGACAGTTGGTAAAGTCTATACAGTTCAGCCAGGGCCCAAGGCGGTGACTATTGATGCAGAGACCTTAAGGGCTTGCTGGGACTTGAATGCAGACAACGTTGACTTGACAGATGACAGGGACTGACTTAGGCTGGGTTCACACCACGTTTTGTTAAATACGGTTCCCGTATACGGCTGGGAGGAGGGGGGCGGGGCTTAATCGCGGCGCCCACACTCAGCCGTATTCGGGAACCATATTTAATGTATGTCTTTGAGCCGATCGGAGTGAACTGCAGCCTTCAGTCGGCTTCGTTTTCGGCCGTATGCGGTTTCCCGACCGCAGGCAAAAACGTGGTCGACCGCGTTTTTGCCTACGGTCGGGAAACCGCATACGGCCAAAAACGAAGCCAACCGGAGGCTGCGGTTCACTCCGGTCGGCTCATAGACATACATTAAATACGGTTCCCGAATACGGCTGAGTGCGGGCGCCGCTATTAAGCCCCGCCCCCTCCTCCCAGCCGTATACGGGAACCGTATTTAACAAAATGTGGTGTGAACCCAGCCTAAACTTGATTCATAAAGCTGTGTCTTTATCTTACTTGACTTGATGGTGGCTGCAGAACTGAACTTTGAGGTCTCCAACCCTCTGGACACACACACTAGGCGACTGCACTGGACCTCAGCTTAGCAGAAGAGCAGAGCTCAAAGAGAGAGAAGCTCCACCCAGGGCTTATATGGGGGAGACTAGCAGGGAGCCCATAGGTCCCTCTTGGGATCACCTGGTCACTGGTACCTCCTGGGTAACAATCACATGACATATCACATGGTATAACTCTTAACCCGTTGGGGATGAAGGGCGTACCTGTACGCCCTTCGCGCGCCCCCATTCTATAACGTGGGGCCACGACATGGCCCCACGTCATAGCGGGTCGGGTCGGGCCCGGCCTCTAACAACGGCCGGGACCTGTGGCTAATAGCGCGCTTCACCGATCGGGGTGCCGTGTGCTATTAACCCTTTAGACACAGTGTTCAAAGCTGATCGCCACATCTAAAGTTACAAAAATACACTCCTGGCAGCTCAGTCTGGCTGATCGGGACATCGCCGTGATACCGCGATGCCCCGATCAGCTATGATGCTGCAAGAGGGTGCCTTACCTGCCTCCTGCATGTCCGATTGCCTGAGATCCAGGCAGGAGCAGTCAAGCGGAGATAACACTGATCAATGCTATTGTATAACAAAGCATTGATCAGTCCCTATGGGAGCTATAACATTGCAAAAAAAACTTAGTAAAGATCATTTAACCCCTTCCTTAATAAAAGTTGGAATCACCCCCCTTTTCCCATAAAAAACAAAACAGTGTAAATAACAATAATGATAAACATATGGGGTATTGCCACATGCATAAAAGTCTGCACTATAAAAATAAATTGTTGATTAAACTGCACGCTTATTTTTATCACTTTTAATACAATTTTTTTTTTTTATAAAAAGCGATCAAAAAGTCCCATCAAAACAAAAAACATCAAAACCGTTAAAAACTTCAGATCACGGCGCAAAAAATGAGCCCTCATACCACTCCCTACGTGGAAAAATTAAAAAGTTATAGGGGTCAGAAGATGACAATTTTAAACATTTAAATTTTCCTGCATGTAGTTATGATTTTTTCCAGAAGTCCGACAAAATCAAACCTATATAAGTAGGGGATCATTTTAATCATATGGACCTACAGAATAATGATAAGGTGTCATTGTTACCGAAAAATGTACTGTGTAAAAACGGAAGCCTCCAAAATTTACAAAACTTAGTTTTTTCTTCAACTTTGAGGCACAATGATTTTTTTTTTCCGTTTCTCAGTCGATTTTTGGGTAAAATGACTGATATCATTACAAAGTAGAATTGGTGGTGCAAAAAAAAAAAAGCCATCCTATGGATTTTTAGGTGCAAAATTGAAAGGGTTATGATTTTTAAGAGGTGAGGAGGAAAAAACGAAAGTGCAAAAATAAAAAAAATAAAAATAAAAAAACGTCCCCGAGGGGTTAAAGCAACATTACATTTTATAACACTTTACATGGTAAAACATATTTACAATGGGGAAACGATTACAGGGGGCCTTGGAGACACTGAAGGAGGCTGCCTGACAGGACAGCAGGAGTATGGGGGAAACACCCTACCCGTACTGGGCCACCACACAGACTTGCCCCCAAAGCTGAATGCAAATGATTTTATATAGAATAAATATTTGTCAGTGAGTATTTTTTTATGTAGGGCAGTTATATAATGTATCACTTCATCCATATGGTAAATGCATCTCTGTGTGAAGTTACGTTGGCTTTGTGTCTACCCTTCCCTTTTGATATCCTTATGAAGGTGACTTACCTCAGAAAAGGAAACAATGGGGATATTTGGGGAGATTTATCAAAACCTGTGCAGGGGAAGAGTGGTGTAGTTGCCCATAGCAACCAATCAGATTGCTTCTTTCATTTTCCACAGGCCTCTTTAGAGGTCTGTGGAAAATGAAAGAAGCAATCTGATTGGTTGCTATGGGCAACAGCACAGGTTTTGGTTGCTATGGGCAACAGCACAGGTTTTGATAAATCTCCCCCATTGTGTAAATGCTATGAATGGAGGGGCAAGCTGTGCATAACTAGCTTGCCCCCTGACTGGTGAGCAGTAAGAGGTTAAGAAATATACAGGCAAGGTTTTTAGCCCCTTCCCCCGCCTGTAAAACTAGCAAATGGCTACAGTGGTATGTCCCATGGGTGGGGGGGGGGGAAGGAGTGCACCAATCAGGGGTTTAATAGTTTCCCGGGCTTTCAGAGGCCCTCCCCTGGGTATTTATAGCTGTGGTGCCTCCCTTCCCCCCTCAATCTGCCCAGGACCCGGAGTTTTGTCTGCCGGTTGGTATGTATCTGCCCCTTATATTATGGCCCGGATGGAGCAGGAGGGTGAGGGTTGGCATGCTCGCTTGTGGCTGAGCTGGCCTCCCCTCCTGTTGCACCCTGGCGTTAGGTTCGGGAGGCTGGCGGACCTCTCGCCCTCTCACAGTCCCGCTCTCCTTTGCCCCCCCCCCCCCACCCCCCGTCCGCCCGTCCTGCCCGTTCCTTTAATCCTCTTCCCTGCCCCGTTCCTTTAATCCCCTTCCCGTACCTTTAATCCTTTTCCCTGCCCGTTCCTTCAATCCACTTCTCTGCCCCTGGCCCGAGCCCCTTTGCCAGGCGTGCTCCTTATGTGCGCGCTTTGCCTCCTTCCCCGTTGCTGTCCCCTCCGTCTGCGGTGGCGGCCCCCTGGGTTGCTGCGGCTGTTTTGTATAGCCTTGCGCAAATGGACGTTTATTAACGTCCATTTGCGTGTTCCCAGCTATAATGCGCGCTCACAAGGCGAGCGCGCATCATAGCCGTCGGGTCCCAGTTGCTATTAGCAACCAGGACCCGTGCTAATGCCGGACATCGCCGATCGGGCAGATGTTACATAGTTAGTTAGTACGGTCGAAAAAAGACATATGTCCATCAAGTTCAACCAGGGAATTAAGGGGTAGGGGTGTGGCGCGATATTGGGGAAGGGATGAGATTTTATATTTCTTCATAAGCATTAATCTTATTTTGTTCCAGGAATGTATCTAATCCTGTTTTAAAGCTGTTAATTGTTCCTGCTGTGACCAGTTCCTGAGGTAGACCGTTCCATAAATTCACAGTCCTCACGGTAAAGAAGGCGTGTCGCCCCTTGAGACTAAACTTTTTTTTCTCCAGACGGAGGGAGTGCCCCCTCGTCCTTTGGGGGGGTTTAACCTGGAACAGTTTTTCTCCATATTTTTTGTATGGGCCATTTATATACTTATATACGTTTATCATATCCCCCCTTAAACGTCTCTTCTCAAGACTAAACAATTGTAACTCCTTTAATCGCTCCTCATAGCTAAGATGTTCCATGCCCCATATTAGTTTAGTCGCGCGTCTCTGCACCCTTTCCAACTCCGCAGTGTCCCTTTTATGGACAGGTGACCAAAACTGAACAGCATATTCCAGGTGAGGCCGTACCAATGCTTTATAAAGGGGGAGTATTATGTCCCTGCCCCTCGACTCCATGCCTCTTTTTATACATGACAATATCCTGCCGGCTTTGGAAGCAGCAGCCTGACATTGCATGCTATTCTGTAGTCTGTGATCTACAAGTACACCCAGATCCTTCTCTACCAGTGACTCTGCCAGTTTAATCCCCCCTAAGACATACGATGCATGCAGGTTATTAGTACCCAGATGCATAACTTTACATTTATCCACATTGAACCTCATTTGCCAAGTGGATGCCCAGACACTTAGTCTATCCAAGTCATCTTGTAACTTATGCACATCCTCTATAGACTGTACCGTGCTACAAAGCTTGGTGTCATCTGCAAAGATAGAAACAGAGCTGTTAATACCATCCTCTATATCATTGATAAATAAATTAAACAACAGCTGTCCCAGTACTGAACCTTGGGGTACACCACTAATAACCGGGGACCAATCAGAGTACGAATCATTGACCACCACTCTCTGGGTACGATCCATGAGCCAGTGTCCGGCATTACCTTTTTGGATGCGGCGATCAAAGTTGATCGCTGCATCTGGATGTATGTATAGGCGTCCCGGCTGCTCAGTCGGGCTGATCGGGACCATCGCGATTAAATCGCGATGTCCCGATCAGCTGGAACGCAGCAGGAGGGTCACTCACCTGCCTCCTGCGCGTCCGCTCGTGGATTGATTGCTCCAAGCCTGAAATTCAGGCTTGAGCAATCAATCACTGACAACCCAGATCATTGCCATGTTAATACATGGCAAGTGATCTGTGTGTGCAGTGTTATGGCTCCCTATGGTGCTATAGCATTGCGCACCAAAAAAAAAAAAAAAAAAAAAAAAATTTTACCCTTGCCATGATAAATGTTTGGATCACTCCTCCCCCCCCCCCTTTTTCCCCCATACATAAAAACATGAATTAAAATATAAATTAATAACTAATAATAATTAAATAAATAAATAAAATAAAAACTGTATTACATCAAGCATGTAAATGGTATCGCTGCGTGCGTACATGTCCGTACTATCTAAATATGTCTTCGATTGCAGCATTCCTTCAATGGCGTATGCGCAAAAAAAAAAAAAATAAATAAATAAAAAAAAAAAAAAAAAAAATTTAATTAATTAATTAATTTAAAAAATAAATAAATAAATAAATAAAAAAAAAATAAAAAAAAAAAAATACAAAAAATTAAAAAAAAAATAAAAAAAAAAAAATAAAAAAAGAAAAATTACAATAAAATAAAAAAGTACAAACTGTGTAGATTTCTATACACAGGCACATGTGGAACAAGTTATATATCCTCATTTGATCCGCGTGTAAGCGCGAATTAAAAATTAAATATATAAATTCTACAGTCCCATATAGCGTATTTTGGTCGCTTTTCATACCTATAAAAAAAATAAATAAATAAATAAATAAATAAAATATATATATATATATATATATATATATATATATGTATTTATATCGCAACTCTGTTTGACACGACAATTGTATCGCTGTAAACTTCGGATCACGGCGCATGGTTCAGGCAGCCACTGCACCCCAAACCCTCCATCACCTCTCCACTCCGATTTCCCGAAAAACCACCACTGCGGCCGCTGCTGTCCCTCTTCCTGAGTTCTCTGCTGCTGGTTTCCCGGCGCCATTCCGGGCGGCGGCAGAGTACCCGCAACCAGGTGGTCTCCAGCGTTCCTTGTTCAACGCCTGCGGTGGTGAAGTGGTTCCTCCTGCTTTTGTGCCTTCTCCATCTTCTGGACTTAGTGAGTGTGCTGTTGCGGGGGGGCAGGGGGGGCTCTATTTTCGTGCCTGCCCTTGGTGCTTTGGCAGGCCAGTTGTCTTCAACTGGCTAGCTGGGTTGGTTCCCTCTCCTTCCCCGGTTAGTGTGCTTATGGCTGTTCTGGTAGTTTCCACCTTTTGTTCCTGTGGGTTTGTTGGGTTTGGGTCTCGGATATAGGTGTATGTCTATGTTGGTCTCTGGTTGTGAGTTGGGTACGTCTCTTCTTGACGGGGTGCTTGGTGTGGTATCAATTTCTGCGGTGCACGCTTAGGTGAGTGGTCTTTTGGCCTTACGCTCTGGATGACCGGGTTTTGTGGTTTTAGCTCCTGAGGCTTGTTCCTTATTTTGATTCGGTGGCACCCAGTTACGGTTTTGTTTCTTTTGGTTTTCTCCCCCTTTGTTTGGTGTTTCTCTCCGTCACTAGTTGTAGTCCCTCTCCGCTGCTCTGTTTGTCCTAGTGTATTGTCTGATGTTTTCTCCTGTTTTGCTCCCGATCTTTGGTAGGCATGGGACTCCTGTATGTCGTGCTGGGTGCTTTAGCTGATGTGGCGGTGGGTAGGTTTCGCTTTGAGTCTCAGTTTGTCTTTCCTCGTGGGTTCTTTTGTTTGTGGTGGTTTTCCGGAGGGGGATTCTCCTGTGCTCTACGCTTGTTGGGGTGTGGTTTGTTGCAGTCTTCCGCATGCCGCGTTGGCGTTGGTCTGCAGTTTTCCTGTGGACGGGGAGTGATTGCGTTTTCTCTGCTTTGGTTTCCTCGGGGCTCGCTAGGTGCCCCTGTTCCGATCCTTGCTGGTTTACTGTAAGTTCCGCATGGAATATGGTTCTGGGTGGAGTTTTTTCCTGCAGGTTGTCTTTGGCCGCCGAGGGTGTCTGGTATTTGGGCCCCCGCATATGTGCCCCTGGTACGCTTAGAGCTGACATTTCGGTTGGTTGGGGTTTTTTCAAGGGTCATGCGGTGGCCTGGCCTGCTTTCAGTTCCCTGCACGGGGAGCTCGCTTTGTTCTCGGATGTGGCTGGTTTGGTCGGTTGTTGGTGTGGTGTTTGGTTTTCCAGTGGTGCTGTGGGGTGGTTTACAACTGGGTCTTGGTAGTCAGTGGGTTTCTGCCATGCTTGGGGTTTTGTTTGTGCTTCTCCCTTGGTGTTGGTTGTGGGACTTTGGGTGCTTGCTTCGGCAGCTCATGTTCTAGGCTTGTAACGTTACTGTGTGGGTTGCAAGTCCCCTGCGCTTGGTTGCGCGCTAATTTTGTGATGCTTTTCTTCTTTTCTAGTGTGTGATTTGAGTGATCACGGGGCGTGTTTTCTTCCTGTGCTCTGTCTGTTGCATCTAGTGCTTCGCTGTTTGGAGTTACAATTTCTTTCAGGGCTATGCTCCCTGGGTCGGTATTGGGTGTTGACGCTTTGTCCTGTTTTCTCTGGCTGTAGTTCCGGAGGGTTGCTTGTGTGGCCGGCCCGTGGGTCATCGGGGAGAGTGGTGTAATTTGTGGTCCGCTTTGGTGGCTCCTGCGACTTGGTCGCACTCACGGTACGGTACTTGCGTGTGGTTGGTGTTGGTGTGGAGGCCGGGATGTCTATCTACAGTCGTGGAGGGTCCCGGAGGTTCTAAAGGGTCTGTGGACAGGGGATAAAAACATAAAAAAAAAAAAAAAGTAAGAAATAAATATTGGTTTCGGTACCTGGAATGCCCTTTGAAGTGACCTTACGAGGCTAATGTTTGATTTCCTGTTTCGTTTTAATAGGATGTGATAACGGAAGTTATCTGCTGTGTCACCTCTCCAAGGAGGTTCGAGATTTGGGCAGTGTTCTCAGTGTATCCAAATAACATTCTGAGTATGTGATGTGGGATCTTCACCTGTTCATGTGAATCAGCTAAAAAAAAAAAAAAAAAAAAAAAATAAATAAAAATAATAAATACTTTAAAAAAATAAATAAATAAGAAGTTGGGTGGCTTTCCCGCTGTGCTGCACGGCACATGGCAGGGGGTGATTTTCTTTCTGCTTTGCGGGTGGTGTATACCTAGGGGCTGGGCCCGCGAGTGGGTGGCCTTGCTGTCGGTGACCGTTTTTTCCTATCTGTTTTTGGGTCGCTTAGTGGCGGCTGCAGGTTTTTGGTTGTCGCTTTTGCGTAATTTTTTCTAATCCGAGTTTTTGCGCTAGCTTTTTTCAGGGCTATGTGGATGGGGCACTTTTTCTTTCTCCTCGTCTCCTTCCATGGGACTTGGGTGTCTGTGTTTTTGGGTGCCTATTTTGTGCGTTCCATGGTAAAAGTTTAAAACAATAAAATAAAAAATAAAACTAATAAGGCCCGTCGGTCCGAGACTGGTTTAGGCGATCCGGGACACGCAGCTCGTGCTCCATGAGGGTCCGCGAATGACTGTTTTGTGAGTTCTGGATTTGCTCTCTTTTTGTATCGGGGCCGGCGGAGGTGGCTGGGTTTCCGGAGAGGGTAGCGCTGCACGACGGCCGCGGGCGATCTGCATGTTGTGTTGCTATATTCGCCCAGTTTGATGTTTCCCATGTGTGTTTTTGTTTTGAGAGCGGCTTTCAAGGTGGTGCGAGTGCTGCAGCACTCTTCGGTGTATGGGCGAGTCTGAGAGATGAGTTCACACGGGTTATAAAAAAATAAATAAATAAATAAATTTAAAAAATGGGTCCTGGTGGCAGGTACCCGGATTTCCTGGAGAGGAAAAGTGTTGAGCGGATTTCCTGGAGAGGAAAAGTGTTGAGCGGATTTCCTGGAGAGGAAAAGCGCTGAGCGGATTTCCTGGAGAGGAAATGTGTTGGGTGTGCTGGGGGGCTGGAGGTGGCCCCAGGTGTTGGCTATCCACTATCTTTTGGGTGGGGGTCGGAGCCCAGTGTAGGGCTAACTGGTCTCCTCCGTGGCGGTAAGAAGACGGTGAAAGCGGGGTCAACCCGGGGTAGACCTCCACACAGGACAGTGTGGCAGCACCTCTCGGGTTGGTAAGAAGCCAATCGGTGTCTTTGTTACAGTTAAATTGTTATTTATATAAGTAATTTTATAAATAAAGCTGTGGCCGATCCCCACCCACGGAAAAGTTAAATTGTTGTTGTGTCAGTTATTATTTAAGTATTTATTGTAGTAAGGGGGAGGGGTAGTTATAGCCTGCTAGGAGCTAATTGGGTCTCAGCAGTCTGGAGGGGCAAGCTGTGCATAACTAGCTTGCCCCCTGACTGGTGAGCAGTAAGAGGTTAAGAAATATACAGGCAAGGTTTTTAGCCCCTTCCCCCGCCTGTAAAACTTGCAAATGGCTACAGTGGTATGTCCCATGGGTGGGGGGGGGGGAAGGAGTGCACCAATCAGTGGTTTAATAGTTTCCCGGGCTTTCAGAGGCCCTCCCCTGGGTATTTATAGCTGTGGTGCCTCCCTTCCCCCCTCAATCTGCCCAGGACCCAGAGTTTTGCCCTCCCTCCCTCCCTTTTTGTATCTCTGTTTATTGTAAGTCACAGCTTGGCGGTAAGAAGACGGTGAAAGCGGGGTCAACCCGGGGTAGACCTCCACACAGGACGGTGTGGCAGCACCTCTCGGGTTGGTAAGAAGCCAATCGGTGTCTTTGTTACAGTTAAATTGTTATTTATATAAGTAATTTTATAAATAAAGCTGTGGCCGATCCCCACCCACGGAAAAGTTAAATTGTTGTTGTGTCAGTTATTATTTAAGTATTTATTGTAGTAAGGGGGAGGGGTAGTTATAGCCTGCTAGGAGCTAATTGGGTCTCAGCAGTCTGCTTTCACCTACTGATTCCATTGCATTTCCATGGCACCATTGACTTCATTGAGCAAGGGATTCAATCAGACAGCACTTAACCTGCGCTTCTATGATGGTGGCATTGTCTGGCTGGGAGGGGAGTGTGGGCTGTAAATGTTGCGACACATTGTGCGAAGCAGAACAGCTCGAATTTATTTCTAAGTATATTCTTGTAAAAACGGGAGGCCGCGTACATTGTGCCCCCAAATGTCAAATTGGTTGTTAAAGATAGTCATAAACAATGCGCCATATTTTTTTCGCCGTATAAGACGCACCCAATTTTAAAGGAGGAAAATTTTGAAAAAAAAAGATTCTGAACCAAATACAATGTAAAGTATAGGACAGTGATCTTCAACCTGCAGACCTCCAGATGTTGCAAAACTACAACTCCCAGCATGCCCGGACAGCCAACGGAGTTGTAGTTTTGCAACATCTGGAGGTCCGCAGGTTGAAGACCACTGGTATAGGAGGTAATACTCACCTGTCCCCGCCGCTCCAGACCCGTCACCGCTCATCACCGCTGCCCTGGATGTTGCCCTCCATCGCTGTCGCTGTGTCCCCGTGGTGTCCCCGTCGCTCCGGAACGTCTCTGCTGCCCGGTATCCTAGCTCTCCGTCGCCGCCATCACGTTGCTACGCACGCCGCTCCTATTGGATGATGGGACGGCGTGCGTGACAACGTGATGACGACGAAGGAGAGCGCCTGCCATGTAGTGGATCCCGGCACGGAGCAGACACCGAGGAGGCAGGTAAGGTCCCTCCCGATGTCCTGTAAGCTGTTCGGGACGCCGCGATTTCACAGCGGCGGTCCCGAACAGCCCGACTGAGCAGCTAGGTTAGTGTCACTTTCTCTTCGGACGCGGCGGTCAGCTTTGATCGCCGTGTCTGAAGGGTTAATACAGGGCATCACCGCGATCAGTGATGTCCTGTATTAACCACAGGCCCCGGCCCTTGATGGCCGCAGGGACCGCAGCAATAGGACAGGGTTTTAATTTGTATTTGCACGGCGAAAAATACGGTAAATACCTTTTATTACATTGCTCCTCCTAATCTGGATTGTGCATGGATGTAAAATTAGAGATACAGAAATGTTAGAACTACAATTTATTAGGTAGTCATGTTACCGGGCACATCCATCAGGCAAAAATATTCTTATCAAAAGAAGTCATCCCCTATGAGAACAGACACCTTGAACACAGTGAGGCAAGGGACACCTGATGGCCATTGGGGTCTCTCTCAGCAAGGAAATCCCTTTCACTGTTATTGTACAGGGGTGGCCAAACTGTGGCTTTCAAGTCAAATAAGGCCTTTAGGTGTCTTGCGGCTCACTGCTTACCTCTAGCCCACACCGCCACTTGAGTGTTCCAGCCCTCTACTCTGCTACTTTGCAGAGCAATGGTTGTTGGTAGAAGATGTGCCGGCACAGGCATGTCTGCTTGAAGATGTCGGCCAGTGATGTCAGTCGACGGCAGCATCCCTCTCCCTCCTGCTGAAGAGCAACAGACCCTAGGAAACTTCAGTTGGGGCTATATAGGGAGGGTTTCTACTACCTACAGGGGGGCTGCTACATCTTACATGCGGGATGCTACTACAGGTGGCTCCTACTACCTACAATGGGGCTGCTACTACCCCATCAAATGAACTTCTGCTTTAAACTGATTCTTTAAAGGGGTTATCCAGGAAAAAAAAACCTTTTTATATATATATATATATCAACTGGCTCCAGAAAGTTAAACAGATTTGTAAATTACTTCTATTAAAAAAACTTAATCCTTTCAGTACTTATGAGCTACTGAAGTTGAGTTGTTCTTTTTTGTCTAAGTGCTCTCTGATGACGCCTGTCTCAGGAATTGTCCAGAGTAGAAGCAAATCCCCATAGAAAACCTCTTCTACTCTGTCCAGTTCCCGAGACAAACAGAGATGTCAGCAGAGAGCACTGTTGCCAGACAGAAAAGAACAACTCAACTTCAGCAGCTGATAACTATTAGAAGGATAAATATTTTTTAATAGAAGTCATTTACAAGTCTGTTTAACTTTCTGGAGCCAATTGATATATAAAAAAAAGTTTTTTCCTGGATATCCCCTTTAAATTACAGTTAACAGGTTTACAGACCCTTCTGTTGGGGACTAAAGCTCCAAACATGTTTCAGTAAAATTCATCCATTTTGCTAAGTCTACCTTGTATTCCTGGGATACATAGTTCCACAACAGCTGGAGAGCCTCAGGTTGCTTACCTCCACCCTAAGTCATGCATAAGCAATGTTCTTCACATCTGTTCCTGAATGTCATCCCCTATAATGCTCAGTCAAGTGCAGAGTCCCAAATTGTGCCATGGGCTCATTTCTTTAATGGTAATAGTTTCTCAGTGCTATAGAACATATTGAAATTTTATACACTTTAGGATGTTGCTAAACTCATAAAAACTTTGCAGAACTGTGACACGGTAGAATGCACGATAACGATTCCAAAGAGAAGAAGCACAGCTGGGACATTACTCACAGACAGTTTAATGGCGGAGGTTTATGATGAGCCATAGGAGGCTAGGAAAGGGGCTTGAAAGTTGTGGATCGTAAAGTGGTACTCTGCCCCTAGACATCTTTTCCTTTATCCACAGGAAAGGGGATAAGATGTCTGATCGCGGGGCCCCTGCCGCAGGGGACCCCTATGATCTCGGCTGTGGCACACCAGACAACCGGTGCACGGAGCGAACTTCCCTCCATGCCGGATGACTGGCAATAAGGGGCGGAGGCTTGTGACGTCATAGCCACATCCCGCTCGTGATGTCACAGCCATGCCCCCCTCAATGCACGTCTATGGGAGGGGGCATGACGGCCGTCATGTCCCCTCCCATAGACTTGCATTGAAAGGGCATGGTCGTGATGTCACGAGCGGGGTTGGCTGGGAAGTCACAAGCTTCCGGCGCTGCACCCGACCAAACAGCAGGGAGATGGCGGGGGTCCCCGCCATTAGACATCTTATCCTTTGGATAGGGGATAAGATGACTATGGGTAGAGTACCCCTTTAATATCCTTCCTATTTTATATTGATCCATAATGGCATGGGAAACCATACAGTACAGAAGTCTAAAGTCAATAGTGAACTATAGTTTCATTTTCCTTGTCGCCTCAGCCCTTCAGTATTTACCATTAGTAAAAACACAAAGTCCACAGATCTACTACATCACCCTGGAGCTACAGTACAGTACACTGAATATCCTTTCTATTAGGGACACCCATCTAGTTGTTAAATAGGGATATGATCTGGGGACTGAGAAGGCCGGTGAAGCAAAGAAAAACTCCATCTCATATTCCTGGAACCAATCCATGACTTTATGAACTTTGTGGCATGGTACATTGTCCTACTGACTGTCTCTCTCTGCCATAGCGGGAAGAGCTGCCATGAAGTGGACTTGGTCAGCCACAATGCTTAGGTAAGTCTTACCGTCCAAATGTCCATCCCCACAGGGTCGGCTCTGCCTATAGGCAAAATAGGCAACTGCCTAGAGCGTTTGCTTGATGGGGGAGCCCCTCTCTGCCTTCCACAAGAATCCGAACCCCAGCATCCGAACCAATTGCTCAGCCAGCAGCATGAGGAGGAGGTTTGTTACAGTGTGTCACTCCAGTAGTAAGTTAATTACATGAGGAAGGGGCTTGCTACAGTCTGTCACCCCAGTAGTAAGGAGATTACATGAGGAGGAGGCTTGTTACAGTGTGTCACCCCAGTAGTAAGGTAATTACATGAGGAGGAGGCTTGTTACAGTGTGTCACCCCAGTAGTAAGGAGATTACATGAGGAAGGGGCTTGTTACAGTGTGTCACCCCAGTAGTAAGGTAATTACATGAGGAAGGGGCTTGTTACAGTGTGTCACCCCAGTAGTAAGGTGATTACATGAGGAAGGGGCTTGTTACAGTGTGTCACCCCAGTAGTAAGGTGATTACATGAGGAAGGGGCTTGTTACAGTGTGTCACAGTAGTAAGCTGGTGCGTGTCAAAGGCCATGCCAATGGATGGAGTCAAGGGGGCGGAAAAATTAGATTTTGCCCAGAATGGCAAAAGTATTAGAAGACCCAAGTATTAGAAGACCCAAGAGAACATTCCCCACACTAAGGGTACATTCACACGAGCGGACCCACAGCATATTTTACACTGCAGATCCACCGCTGAAGGACCCCTGCATGGTGGCTTTACATGTGCCTGCTCCGAGCGGAAATCCATAGAAAACTTGCTCACTTGATTTTATGTTACATAGTTACGATTTGGGATTATGAGTCAAGTTTCCGATCACGAAAAGAGAGGTGTCCCTAATATGGTGTGTAGTGTCTGGGAACCTGTGTCCCAGCCAGAGGCGTAGGTAGGTTGTAGCTTCGGGGCCCCGATGCAAAATCTGCAACAGGGCCCCATATGCCAATTATTGTATTGCTCTCTTATGGGGCAGATGTGCTTTGGGGCCCCATTAGGCACCAGGGTCCCGGTGTGACTGTTACCTCTATAGCTACGTCCCTGGTCCCAGCAACTGAAGTATGAAGTTGTCGTGTGGCTAAGGAATCCCTTTCCAAATGTTTGGAAAACTTTTTTTTTTTTTAATCAACTGGTGCCAGAAAGTTAAACAGATTTGTAAATGACTTCTATTAAAAAATCCCAATCCTTCCAGTACTTATTAGCTTCTGAATACTACAGAGGAAAAGGAAACACAGAGCTCTCTGCTGACATCATGACCACAGTGCTCTCTGCTGACCTCTCTGTCCATTTTAAGAACTGTCCAGAGTAGGAGAAAATCCCCATAGCAAACATTTGCTGCTCTGGACAGTTCCTAAAATGGACAGAGATGTCAGCAGAGAGCACTGTGGTCATGATGTCAGCAGAGAGCTCTCTGTTCCAAAAAGAAAATAATTTCCTCTGTAGTATTCAGCAGCTAATAAGTACTGGAAGGATTGGGATTTTTTAATAGAAGTCATTTACAAATCTGTTTAACTTTCTGGCACCAGTTAATAAAAAAAAAAAAAAGTTTTCCACCGGAGTACCCCTTTAAAGGAGATATGCAGGGGAAAAACGTTGTCCCTATCTGCAGGATAGGGGATAAGGGTCTGATCGCTGGGACCCCTGCAATCTCCCATACAAGACCCCCTGGTTTGACCCCAGCTATATGATGTGTCGCACCCAGCATGGAAGCCGGTCGAAACAAGCCCCCTCTATTAATTTTTATGGGGGAGGCAGAGACAAAGTGTTTGAGTTTCTCCGTCTCCCCCATAAAAATGAATAAGGGGGTCTTGTTTCGACCGGCTTCCATGCTGGGTGCGACACATCATTACAATCTCCCATAGAGATTATTGAAGGGGCTTCCGTGCTGGGTACGACACGCTCATTAAAGGGGCAGAGCCAGGGCTGTACGGGAGATCGCGGAGGGGATTATTTGTATTTCAAAGAACAGTTTTTAAATATTATATTTACAGTTTTTTCAGTCCCCATTAGGGATTATTACCTGCAATCATTATATTGCTAACAATATATAATACTAAGCTCTCACTATTGGTTAATTATGGATCACAGCAGGATGTCTGATTTTGTTTATTTTTTTTCATATTGCAATCCAAAAGCTGTATTTTTACTTTTAGCCCTTTGTGGGACGGGCTGTTTTTCACTGGCACCATTGTGGGGTCTATATAAAGTTTTGATTCACTTGTATTAACTCTTTTGAGGGAGTAGTTTTACTCCTTTAGCACAATAAAAACACTTTTGGGCCCAACCTTCTGGGGAGGGGGTTGGACTTGGGAACTCCTCCCTCAGCCTTCTAGGAGTTTTTATATAGTTTTAGAATAGGGTGAGTCATGTGACCAATGATCTACTCATCCTGCACAGAAATACAATATCGTGCAAAAAAACAAGTCCTTATATAAGTCTGTGGATGGAAATATAAAAGAGTTATGATTCCTAAAAGGTGGGGAGGAACTTACAAAAACTCAAAATATGAAAAATGTCTGTGTCCTTTAACCTCTTAAGGACCCAGGACGTACGTCCCCGTACGTCCTGGCGTTTTCCGGTACCTGCCGCGCGCGGGGCAGAGATCGGAAGCGGATGCCTGCTGAAATCCTTCAGCAGACATCCAGGGCAAACGCCGAGGGGGGCCATGTCTGCCCCCCATGTCGGCGATCGCCGCAAATCGCGAGGGAAATCACCCCTGCTATCTGCGGCGATACCGGGCTGATCGGGTCTCTGGGACCCGACGCCCGGTAATTTTGCATGATCCCGGTTGTTACAGACAGCCAGGACCATGCTGGAGGCTAGGAGCGAGGTGGCAAGCTTGCCACCTCCTCCTATCCCCTGCGATACGTCATTTAGTTAACTGACCAATCGCAGGGGGGGGGGGGGCCCTGGAAGTCCGGAGAGGACGGGAGGAAGACTGGAGGACGCGACGGGGGACAGGGGAGTGCTGGGGCGCGGCCCCGGTACTTACCTTGTCCCTGAAGACCCGGATCCCGGCGGCGGAGACGGCGGTGGTGGTGACAGGTGAGTTGATCTCCGGCGGCGTCGCGGGACCTTTGCAGCAGTCCAGACCGCCGTAAAGCTATCTGGTCTGCTCCATCTGGTCCCCTTACACTACAACTCCCAGCATGCCCAGACAGCCCTTGGCGTCTGGGCATGCTGGGAGTTGCAGTTTTGCAACATCTGGGGGTCGACAGTTTGGAGACCACTGTGCCCTTCCAGATGTTGCAAAACTACACATCCTCAGCATGCCCTTACTGTCCAGGCATGCTGGGAGTTGTAGCTCTGTAACATCTGGCCCTTCAGATGTTGCAGAACTACAACTCCCAGCATGCCTGGACAGTTTTGGCATTCTGGGAGTTGTAGTTTTGCAACATCTGGAAGGGCACAGATTGGGAACCACTGTATTAGGGGTCTGCAAACTGTAGTTCTCCAGATGTTGCAAAACTACATCTCCAAGCATGCTGGGAGTTGTAGTTCGGCAACATCTGTCTCTAAAGATGTTGCCGAACTACTACTTCCAGCATGCCTGAGAATGTTTGGGAGTAGTGGTTTTGCAACAACTGGAGGCACACTGGTTGGGAAACATTGTCTGTTTCCTAACTCAGTGTTTCCCAACCCGTGTGCCTCCAGCTGTTGCAAAATTATAACTACCAGCATGCACTGATAGACTGTGCATGCTGGGAGTTGTAGTTTTGCAACAGCTGGAGGTTCCCCCCTCCCCCCTGTGAATGTACAGGGTACATTCACATGGGCAGGGGGCTTACAGTAAGTATCAGGCTGAAAGTTTGCGGTGCAGCAAATTTTGCGCGGCAGCTCAAACTCACAGCGGGAAACTCGCTGTAATCCCCCGCCCGTGTGACTGTACCCTAAAAACACAACACTAGACTACACTACCACAAAATAAAAAGTAAAAAACACTACATATACACATACCCCTACACAGCCCCCTCCTCAATAAAAATGAAAAACGTCTGGTACGCCACTGTTTCCAAAATGGAGCCTCCAGCTGTTGCAAAACAACAACTCTCAGTATTGCCGGTCAGCTGTTGACTGTCCAAGCATGCTGGGAGTTTTGCAACAGCTGGAGGCACCCTGTTTGGGAATAACTGGCATAGAATACCCCTATGTCCACCCCTATGCAAGTCCCTAATTCAGGCCTCAAATGCACATGGCGCTCTCACTTCGGAGCCCTGTCGTATTTCAAGGCAACAGTTTTGGGACACATATGGGGTATTGCCGTGCTCGGGAGAAATTGCATAACAAATTTTGGGGGGCTTTTTCTCCTTTAACCCCTTATGAAAAGGTGAAGTTGGGGTCTACACCAGCATGTTAGTGTAAAAAAATAAATTTTTTACACTAACATGCTGGTGTTGCCCTATACTTTTCATTTTGACAAGAGATAAAAGGGAAAAAAGCCCCCCAAAATTTGTAATGCAATTTCTCCCGACTACGGAGATACCCCATATGTGGGCGCAAAGTGCTCTGGGGGCGCACAACAAGGCCCAGAAGGGAGAGCGCACCATGCACATTTGAGGTGATTTGCACAGGGGTGGCTGATTGTTACAGCGGTTTTGACAAACGCAAAAAAAAAAAAAAAACACATGTGACCCCATTTCGGAAACTACACCCCTCGCGGAATGTAATGAGGGGTGCAGTGAGAATTTACCCCCCACTAGTGTCTGACAGATCTTTGGAACAGTGGGCTGTGCAAATGAAAAATTTCATACAGCCCACTGTTCCAAAGATCTGACAGACACCAGTGGGGGGTAAATGCTCACTCTACCTCTTGTTACATTCCTCAAGGGGTCTAGTTTCCAAAATGGTATGCCATGTGGGGGTTATTTTGCTGTTCTGGCACCATAGGGGCTTCCTAAATGCGAGCAAAATTTTCTCTCAAAAAGCCAAATATGACTCCGTCTCTTCTGAGCATTGCAGTTCGTCCGTAGTGCACTTCAGGTCAACTTATGGGGTATCTATATACTCAGAAGAGATGGGGTTACAAATTTTGGGGGTATTTTCTGCTATTAACCCTTGCAAAAATGTGAAATTTGGGGGGTAACACACATTTTAGTGACATTTTTTAAACATTTATTTACATATGCAAAAGTCGTGAAACATCTGTGGGGTATTAAGGCTCACTTTATTCCTTGTTATGTTCCTCAAGGGGTCTAGTTTCCAAAATGGTATGACATGTGTTTTTTTTCCTGTTCTGGCTCCATAGGGGCTTCCTAAATGCACCATGCCCCCCAAAAACCATTTCAGAAAAACGTACTCTCCAAAATCCCCTTGTCGCTCCTTCGCTTCTGAGCCCTCTACTGCTCCCGCCGAACACTTTACATAGACATATGAGGTATGTGCTTACTCGAGAGAAATTGGGTTACACATACAAGTATACATTTTCTCCTTTTACCCCTTGTAAAAATTCAAAAATTTGGTCTACAAGAACATGCGAGTATAAAAAATGAAGATTGTGAATTTTCTCCTTCACTTTGCTGCTATTCCTGTGAAACACCTAAAGGGTTAAAACGCTGACTGAATGTCATTTTGAATACTTCGGGGGGTGTAGTTTTTATAATGGGGTCATTTATGGGGTATTTCTAAGATGAAGACCCTTCAAATCCACCTCAAACCTGAACTGGTCCCTGAAAAATAGTGAGTTTGGAAATTTTGTAAAAAATTGGAAAATTGCTGCTGAACTTTGAAGCCCTCTGGTGTCTTCCAAAAGTAAAAACTTGTCAATTTTATGATGCAAACATAAAGTAGATATATTGGAAATGTGAATAAAAAAATTTATTATTTTGAATATCCATTTTCCTTACAAGCAGAGAGCTTCAAAGTTAGAAAAATGCTAAATTTTCAAATTTTTCATGAAATTTTGGGATTTTTCACCAAGAAAAGATGCAAGTTACCACAAAATGTTACCACTATGTTAAAGTAGAATATGTCACGAAAAACAATCTCGGAATCAGAATGATAACTAAAAGCATTCCAGAGTTATTAATGTTTAAAATGACAGTGGTCAGATGTGCAAAAAATGGCCGGGTCCTAAGGTGTAAAATGGCTGGGTCCTTAAGGGGTTAAAGGGGTACTCCGGCGGAATTTTATTATTTTTTTTATATCAACTGGCTCCAGAAAGTTAAACAGATTTGTAAATTACTTCTATTAAAAAATCTTAATCCTTTCAATAATTATCAGCTGCTGAAGTTGAGTTGTTCTTTTCTGTCTGGCTCTCTGCTGACATCTCTGCTTGTCTCGGGAACTGCACAGAGTAGAAGAGGTTTGCTATGGGGACTTCTAAACTGGGCGGTTCCCGAGACATGTGTCATCAGAGAGCACTTAGACAGAAAAGAACAACTCAACTTCAGCAGCTTATAAATACTGAAAGGATTAAGATTTTTTAATAGAAGTAATTTACAAATCTGTTTAACTTTCTGGAGCCAGTTGATATATAGAAAAAAGTTTTTTTCCTGTATAACCCCTTTAATCCTTCCAGCACTTATTAGCTGCTGTATGCTACACAGAAAGTTATTTTCTTTTTGGATTTCTTTTCAGTCTGAACACAGTGCTCTCTGCTGACATCTCTGTCCATGTCAGGAACTGCCCAGAGCAGGAGCAAATCCCCATAGCAAACCTCTCCTGCTCTGGACAGTTCCTGACAGAGACAGAGGTGTCAGCAGAGGGCTCTGTGGTCAGACTGGAAAGAACTACACAACTTCCAGCAGCTGATAAGTACTGGAAGGATTTAGATTTTTAAATAAAAAGTAAACTAATTTACAAATCTTTTACATTTTCTGCCACCAGTTGATGTAAAGAAAATTGTTTTCCACCGGAGTACCCCTTTAAAGGGGTTATCCAGGATTAGATAAACAGAGCTAATTTCTTACCAAAACAGCGCTACCCCTGTCCTCAGGTTGTTTGCGGTATTACAGCTCAGTTCCATTGAAGTGAATGGAGACAAGATGTAATAGCATATACAACCTGGGGACAGACGTGGAGCTGTTTTTGGAAGAAATTCACTGTTTTTCTTATCCTGAATAACCCCTTTAAGAGATGAAACAAAAACATCCAAATCTTCTCCCCCCTTATCAGGGGGACAGATAGAAAGTCCCCATATACCAGTGTTTTCTGAACAGTGTGCCTCCAGCTGTTGCAAAACTACAACTCCCAGCGTGCCCGGACAGCCTTTAGCTATTCATCTGTTTGTCTTACACAGTGTTCCCCAACCAGTGTGCATCCAGCTGTTGCAAAACTACAACTCTTAGCAAGCCCGGACAGCCAAAGGCTGTCCGGGCATGCTAAGAGTTGTAGTTTTGCAACAGCTGGAGGCTCACTGATTGTAAAATGCCACACACATTAGATGGTCGTTCAGTCCCGGCAAAATTGTCATGTTCCCCCGACACTCATCTACTGTGTATTGCCAACTTTTACTATGAATATTTTTGCCGGGACTGAACGACCATCTAATGTGTGTGACATTTTCCAACCAGTGTGCCTCCAGCTGTTGCAAAACTACAACTCTTAGCAAGCCCGGACAGCCAAAGGCTGTCCGGGCATGCTAAGAGTTGTAGTTTTGCAACAGCTGGAGGCACACTGGTTGGGGAACACTGTGTAAGACAAACAGATGTGTAAGACAAACTAAACATTGTTCCAGTCCTGACAAATATTTGGATCCAAATTCCGCATGACAATCAAGCTGTGACGGGCAGCTCCGCCTGCACCTCACAAGAGCCAGGTTTTTCAGGCGTAGCATGGGGAGCGATGTTGCGGTACACAGAAGAAAAGGGCTTCAACCGATCTTGGCTCAGAGTAAGCAAGTCCCAGGCCGGCAACGCAGCCGTCACTCTGGTTCCTGGCACTGGAGGCTCCTTGTAATTTTCTATAGTGTTGATCTTTTTACATGCACAGTTCCCTTGCCTAAATGGATGCTTCGTTGTTGTTCCAATTCCAACTTTGATTTTATTTATAGAGATTTAGCATTGAGCCAGAAAACTTGGAGACAAACTGGATTGTGCTATTATTTTAACAGCAGGGGCATTGCTAAATGTGTTTTCCAAAGAGTGTGCCTCCAGCTGTTGCAAGACTACAACTCCTAGCATGCCCGGACAGCCTTTAGCTATTCATCTGTTTGTCTTACACAGTGTTCCCCAACCAGTGTGCCTTCAGCTGTTGCAAAACGACAACTCTTAGCATGCCCGGACAGCAAAAGGCTGTCCGGGCATGCTAAGAGTTGCAGTTTTGCAACAGCTGGAGGCACACTGGTTGGGAAAATACAGCTATTAGGGTTACAGAAGTAGAAGCAGGGTCATTGCTATATGGCAGTTTTTTCCAAACAGTGTGTTTGGCTGTTGCAAAACTACAATTCCCAGCATGCCCGGAAATCCTTTGGCTGTCCGGGCATGCTGAGAGTTGTAGTTTTGCAACAGCTGGAGGCACACCATTTGAAAAACACAGCTATAAGGGTTACAAAAGAAGAAGCAGGGGTATTGCTATATGGCAGTGTTTTCCAAACAGTGTGCCTCCAGCTGTTGCAAAACTACAACTCCAAGCATGGCTGTCCACGCAGGATAAGAGTTGTGGGTTTTCAACAGCTGGAGGCACACTGTTTGAAAAACACAGCTATAAGGGTTACAGAAGTAGAAGCAGGGGTATTGCTATATGGCAGTGTTTTCCAAACAGTGTGCCTCCAGCTGTTGCAAAACTCCAACTCCAAGCACGGCTGTCCATGCAGGCTAAGAGTTGTGGTTTTGCAACAGCTGGAGGCACACTGTTTGAAAAACACAGCTATAAGGCTTACAGATATAGAAGAAGGGGCATTGCTATATGGCAGTGTTTTCCAAAGAGTGTGCCTCCAGCTGTTGCAAAACTACAACTCCCAGCATGTCCAGACAACCAACGACACCCTGGGAGTTGTAGTTTTGCAACAGCTGGAGGCACACTCTTTGGAAAACACAGCTATAAGGGTTGCAGAAGTAGCAGCAGATGATACAAATGAATGCATAGACAACCATAGCATGAAGTAATGTTGGCAACATGAGTTGGAGTCATTTTACAGTGTGTATGGATATATAGTCTTGTGTGCACAGTCCTAGGTAGTAGTCCCATACGTCTTCCTGCAATGTCTTTCCTCTGCAGTTTGATGCCCAGATATTATTGGTTTCTTACTTTGTCAGCAGATCCTCATCCTCTATATGAAGACAATAATCCTTGTAACCCTGCCAAATACTGTAACCCCTGAATATAATACTATCACACACTGTACCCCCCGAATATAACCCTGCCACACACTGTGTCCCTTAAAATAACCCTGCCACACACTGTGTCCCTTAAAATAACCCTGCCACACACTGGACCACTGAATATAACCCTGCCACACACTGT
This sequence comes from Hyla sarda, assembly GCF_029499605.1. Taxonomy (NCBI): domain Eukaryota; kingdom Metazoa; phylum Chordata; class Amphibia; order Anura; family Hylidae; genus Hyla; species Hyla sarda. The sequence continues at coordinate 20,009,072 of NC_079198.1, read as the reverse complement.
GTCCCTTAAAATAACCCTGCCACACACTGTACCCCCTGAATATAACCCTGCCAAACACTGTACACCTGAATATAACCCTACCACACACTGTGCCCCCTGAATATAATACTGCCACACACTGTGTCCCTTAAAATAACCCTGCCACACACTGTACCCCTTAAAATAACCCTGCCACACACTGTACCCCCTGAATATAATACTGCCACACACTGTACCCCCTGAATATAATACTGCCACACACTTTACCCCCTGAATATAATACTGCCACACACTGTACCCCCTGAATATAATACTGCCAAACACTGTACACCTGAATATAACCCTGCCGCACACAGTACCCCCTGAATATAATACTGCCACACACTGTACCCCCTGAATATAATACTGCCACACACTGTAGCCCTTAAAATAACCCTGCCACACACTGTGTCCCTTAAAATAACCCTGCCACACACTGTGTCCCTTAAAATAACCCTGCCACACACTGTATCCCTTAAAATAACCCTGGCACACACACTGTACCCCCTGAATATAATACTGCCACACACTGTACCCCCTGAATATAATACTGCCACACACTGTACCCCCTGAATATAATACTGCAACATGCTGTTCCCCCTGAATATAACCCTGCCACACACTGTGTCCCTTAAAATAACCCTGCCACACACTTTTCCCCTGAATATTACCCTGCCAGACACTGTACCTGTGGTGTCCCAGCACCAAAGGCTGTCCTGTGGGTTGCGAATATCCTCAGGCATGCCTGCTGCACATATGCTGATCCACTGAGAGACTGTCTATTGTATTTGATATGTTCAAGCACTTTATTACATGCTCATTTCTGTTTCTCATATCCACTGTATAATATGTTATTTATGTGTGTTGTACCTTTAAGAGCAAGGAGTAGTGTAAACCAGGTGACCATGCCTGCCCAATGGGAACCCCTAAATTCTGAGTTATATAGTGTAGTGGGGGAGGAGTTGCCCCAGTGAGTTCAGAGCCTAGCTCTTGGTCAGTGCTGAGTCGTATATGGAGAAATCCTCAGGGAAGGCGAGGAAAATATATCTTCTAAAGTCTACCAGCCATTCTGCAAGTGTTCTCCCGTACAGTGAAAAGTCAAGCCCTGGCGGAGAAAGCAATTGGACCTTGTCAAAACCCCAGCCGGCCTGGAAAATCTGCAGTCTCTAATCTCAAGTCAGTATTAATTACGTGGGGGGAAAGCATCATAAGTCCCAGCAAGGCAACAGGGCTCCCAAAGGATTACACTGCATCCCTTCCACTCTGCTCCAGACTGTGTGTAACACCATCTGCACCCTGCTCAGTAAAAGATAGTTATCCATAACCTGACGTCGGTGTGTTTCTTTACTCCCCGTGTCTGGCCCGGGAGAAGCTGTCTCACCTCGGATCGTGTATAGGCTAACGGAGCCCTGGCGTCACACAGTGATTAGGAATTCCTTGCACCCCCGTGTTCCCACATACCCTTTAGAATATACCTTGCCAGAAACTGTACTCCCAGATTATGACCCTGCCATGTACTGTGCCCCCTGAATATAACCTTGTCACATTCACAAGACTTCACAACAGAGATTGAAGTGCTGGCACTGCTCTCCCTCTATATATTCTCCCTTAAACAGTCTGTGTGCGTACTCTAGCAGCGTATCTTCATGCGGTGGTGCTCATGTACTGCGATAGTGATAGGATGAATGCAAATCCAAATAATCAAGAAGAAAGTACAGGCAACTCACCACGTTGTAGTAACTTCGTGTTTATTACTGGGACATGCAGGTAAAGCGGCTCCACGCCACACCGGGATGCCGAACACTAGTGCGTTAACCGATGACAGCTGTTTCTTTCCTTTCAGGAACTTCAACAGATCGTCTCCATTCACCTGTGCACGTGACTATATATCTCCTCCTTTACTTGTGACGTCGTGCCGAGGTGAGCGGAGCTTCAATCTTACAAATAGATTTACCAATATTAGATTTATAGAAAAATTACTTATAAACCATAACATAATTGTGTATAAGTGAAAATAGCATTACTTCTGTGGTAAAAAACTGTTTAAAACCAGGCTAGTAAAAACAGAACCATTTGTTACCAAACCGATGTTCAGAGAAAGACTCCCATATCTATTCTATCATTTAACCCCCTCATGTCTTGAGCTCCCGTCCTCAATATCCAACGGGCTTCTATTTCTCTTAATTTTTTCACATTATCTTGATCTGGTTTTATTTTAACTTTTTCTATGCCTAAGAATTTTATATTTTTGATGTTTCCTGCATGTTCAGAGACCACGTGTTCTATCAGTCGCGGTGAACCTTTTTTTGTCACTATAGAGTGCATGTGTTCTCTGAATCTGATATTCATGGGTCTGATTGTACTGCCTATGTAAAATCTCATACATTCACATATGATTGCATATATTACATTTTTGGATCTGCAGCACATAAAATCTGTTATTTCTCTGGTAATGCCACCTATGTTAATACTGTTGCCAGTTATAAAATGGTGGCACCAGTTGCAATTTCCACATTTTTTATTTCCTCTGATTATTGATTTATTTAACCAGTTTTCTTCTGTTGTTCTTTTTTCAGTTATTTTACTTTTTACTAATTCGTCTTTTAAATTTTTTGTTCGCTTAAACGCTATCATGGGTTTTTCTATTTTTATTTTACCAAGAATCTGGTCTCTTTCTATTAAATGCCAGTTTGTGTGTATAGATCTTTTAATTACTTCATGCATGGGACTATATTTGAATGTAAATGTAAACCTCTCTTTCTTTATGTCCTCATCTTTTATTTTAGTGTGTTTTCTGTGTCTCCTATTTTTTAATAGTATGCTCCTGTCAATTTTTTTAACTCTTTCTAGTGTGTTTTTTAACATTTGAGGTGGATATCCCCTATCTTCTAACCGTTGTATCAATTCATCGGCCTGAGTATTAAACGCCTCTTCTGTGCTATTTATTCGTCTCAATCTGAGTAGTTGTCCATATGGTATTGCTTCTTTTGTGTGGGAGGGATGGTAGCTTTTATAATGTAGTAGGGTATTGCTTGCAGTTTGTTTTCTGTACCCTATTGTAGCGAGTGTGTTGTTTTGTTTTTTTATAAGAACGTCCAGAAATTCTAGTTCTGTATTACTATATTTGGAGGTAAAAGCCATATTCATTTGGTTAGAATTAAGATATTCAATGAAACTCTCAAAGTCTTTAGGAGAACCTTTCCAGAGCATGAACACGTCGTCTACAAAACGTGAATAGTGTCCTATATGCTCTAGGAAGGGATTTTCAACTGTAAAGACATATTTTTCTTCAAAAACCGCAAGGTACAGGTTAGCTAGTGTGCACGAGACCGGGGTCCCCATTGCGGTCCCACCCCTTTGGGCGTACCATTGTTCCCCAAATTGGAAGACATTATTTTTCAGAATAAACTCTGTTGATTCACAGACGAAATTTACAAAACCTTCAGATTTTCCTGTCCGTATTAGGATTTCTCTAATGCAGTCGACGGCTAACCCCTGTGGTATTCGAGTGTATAAGCTTTCCACGTCTATTGACGTTAAAAGGTAGCCTTCCACACTGGGGATGCCGTCGAGTGCACCTAGGAAATCATCCGTATCTTTCACCAAAGATGGTACGTCAGCCAGTAATGGCCGTAACAACCAATCGGTATATGCAGAGAGGGATTCTGTCAATGAACCTACCCCGGAGACTATTGGTCTCCCTGGAGGGGAGTCCATAGTCTTATGTATTTTCGGTACAATGTACCATGTTGCATTTTTGGGGTTCAGTGGAAATAGCTTCTCTGCCATTTTATTTGACAGGATTCCTCTCTCTACCTGTTTTCTTAGTAAAGTTTGTAGCTGTGATTTAAGTTTTTTCATGGGGCTAGCTTTTAATTTCTCATATGTCCTCGTGTCATCTAATTGGCGATGCGCTTCCTTTAAGTAATCTGCTCTATTCATGATTACAGTGTTTCCACCCTTATCTGCCCTTTTTATCGTTATTTTATCCTTTTGTTTTTTTAACCACGTTAATGCTTTTTGTTCTCCTATTGTTAGATTAACAGTATCTTTAGGATATATTTGTGCTTTCAAATCGTCGAGTACTTTTTGTTGGAATAGTTCCAGGTTTCCTCCCGGTTGTAAGGGAGGAGAGAACGTGGAGCTATTCCCTCCTCTAAAATTCTTTACTTCGACCTCTGTGGGTGTGTTATCTGGTTCCCCGGTGTTCTCCCCTAGCAACGCTGTTAAAGCAAACAGACACTCCCTTTCGCTACCTACTGAATCTCTAAGAATGTTGAAACCTAGGGGTCCTACTGTTACTGGGATCTCTCCTTCTTTTTGACTACCTTCCTTTTCTCCATTTGTTTTATTAGCAAAAAATCTTTTTAAATTTAATTTTCTTATGGCTCTAAAAAGATCTATTTCAAAATCTTCCATGTTAAAGTCTTCAACTAAGCAGAAATTCAGTCCTCTTGAGAGGAGTTTTATAGTGTCCTCTTTAAGTATCAGACTGGACAAGTTAACTACTGCTGGTGTATTTTTATTTATCGGAACAAAGTCCTTTTGTGTTAATCTTCTTTCTTCATTTACTCTGTCCATTGTTACTGCTGATGTAACTTCTCCTTTGTTTTCTTTTTTTTCCTCTCTATTTATGACTGCCAAGTTACTCTCTTCCGTTTCGTTAGTTTTTTGGGATTTCTTTCCTCCTCCTCTTCCTCTTCTGATTTTTTTCTTACTTTCTTGTTTTTTTCCTTCTCGTTTTTTGACAGCTCGTTGCTATTGTTCACACTATCTTCTGATGAACTGGTGTCTCCATCTGTTGTCCAAAAGTCTGAGGTTTTTTTATTTTTATTTTTTTCTTGGTTTTTATTTGTCTGTCTTTTCTTTTTTTGATAGGAGGTTTTTCTTCCCTTCGGATTTGTTTTTCCATGTAAAAATACATTATCTGACTCATAGTCTATACGATCTCGAAGAAATTTATCTCTTTTTATTTCTTTGATGGTTTTTTGTAGGGTTATTCATTTTTTTTCGTTTTTTTTCATAAACTCATTATATTTTTCTTCTGGTTGTCTTAGACGCAGCTCACTTTTTGCTTGACTTAATTCTTTTGAAACTTTTTCATACTCTTCGATATTTTTCTCTAGTACTAATTGCAACATTTCCAGGCTGTATCGTTTGTGCAGATCTTTCCATGCAGACATAAAATTCTGATCTTCAGTAAATTGTGAGGCTTCCTTGTACCCTCTCAGACCTCGTGGCACTCTATCACAGGCTTTATATGATTTTAGGCTGTTTATAGTCCAAAACAATCTTGTTTCTTTCTCAGACAATGTGTTAATTTTAAACATGAGGGTTTTTTCACTCATAAATTGATAAAAGTCTTTCTCGTTGCATCGGGTGAAAAACGCACTAGCGTCTTCCCGTCCTGCTCCCAGTGTGTTCTCTTCAGCTTTTGCTAGATCCATGGCTATATTTTCTGTGCTGTTTTCCATGGTGCATAGACTTGTATGTGGGATGGGGATCTTTTGCGTGCTCAAGCACAAAAAGGATTCAGGTGCAATATTCACAAGACTTCACAACAGAGATTGAAGTGCTGGCACTGCTCTCCCTCTATATATTCTCCCTTAAACAGTCTGTGTGCGTACTCTAGCAGCGTATCTTCATGCGGTGGTGCTCATGTACTGCGATAGTGATAGGATGAATGCAAATCCAAATAATCAAGAAGAAAGTACAGGCAACTCACCACGTTGTAGTAACTTCGTGTTTATTACTGGGACATGCAGGTAAAGCGGCTCCACGCCACACCGGGATGCCGAACACTAGTGCGTTAACCGATGACAGCTGTTTCTTTCCTTTCAGGAACTTCAACAGATCGTCTCCATTCACCTGTGCACGTGACTATATATCTCCTCCTTTACTTGTGACGTCGTGCCGAGGTGAGCGGAGCTTCAATCTTACAAATAGATTTACCAATATTAGATTTATAGAAAAATTACTTATAAACCATAACATAATTGTGTATAAGTGAAAATAGCATTACTTCTGTGGTAAAAAACTGTTTAAAACCGGGCTAGTAAAAACAGAACCATTTGTAACCAAACCGATGTTCAGAGAAAGACTCCCATATCTATTCTATCATTTAACCCCCTCATGTCTTGAGCTCCCGTCCTCAATATCCAACGGGCTTCTATTTCTCTTAATTTTTTCACATTATCTTGATCTGGTTTTATTTTAACTTTTTCTATGCCTAAGAATTTTATATTTTTGATGTTTCCTGCATGTTCAGAGACCACGTGTTCTATCAGTCGCGGTGAACCTTTTTTTATCACTATAGAGTGCATGTGTTCTCTGAATCTGATATTCATGGGTCTGATTGTACTGCCTATGTAAAATCTCATACATTCACATATGATTGCATATATTACATTTTTGGATCTGCAGCACATAAAATCTTGTCACATACTGTGACCGTATTAAAAATAATGCCACACACACACAGTTTCTTCTCTGTTCGACTGAATTCAATTCGCCGTACTGTCCTCCTCCAGACCCTTCTGCCTCCTGCACCCCACCCGACCCCTCTGTCCTCCTCTATATTCCTCTTCCCCCCCTCCAGACCCCTCTGTTCTCCTCCAGACTCCGCCGTCCTTTTCCTTCAGAACCCTCTGTCCATCTCCTCAAAACCCCCCTGTTGTCCTTCTCCAGAACCCTTTGTCCCTCTCCTCCTCCTACTCAAGAACCCTCTATTCTCCTCCTCCTACTCAAGAACCCTCTATTCTCCTCCAGTTACTCAAGAACCCTCTATTCTCCTCCAGTTACTCAAGAACCCTCTGTTCTCCCCCAGGACCCTCTTTCCTCTATATCCAGACCCCTATTTTCTCCTTCTCCAGCCTTCTGCTCGGAATGTTTCAAAAAATAAATTTTTGCAGTACAGATCCAGACTGGAACACAATGACAATTTACCAGGCAATATTTTGGGTATACAACCAGTAGTCTCTGATTCATCATCCATTGTGCTGCTCAGAGCTACCCGCCCTGCTTCTTTTTTTTTTTTTTTTTATATCCCCCTATAATGATCTCTATTTGTAGTACCCTTTTATTGCCTGAAGGTGGCGCACTGTACATGAATTGTACCCTGCAAAGCTTTTTTAGGTGCATTCTTTATCTGTTTAAACTGCAAACTATAGACTCTGGAAAAGATTGATGAATGCAGCACTGCATTGGGCTCGGAGTCTGATGTCAGTGGATTGCAGCCCTGGGACCGCACAGTAAGAGCTTTTGTTTCAAGAAAAAATATGTTACAGGGAATTCTACAGTGCTTAGAAAAGTTTGCACCAATAAAGATGAAAAAAAAAAAAAGAAAGAAACTGGGACTGCTTGAAAATACTTTGTACAAGCTTTTAAAATCTCTTCATTATTTCCTTGGGATACTCTGTATTCCCTTTGTAGAATATTGTGTGTTTGTATAAAAATAGGTATAAACAGGTATGCCATCTAGTGGTGCTGGCTGATACTACAACCTAGGGCAATGTTTTTGGCAGGGACATAAAAAATAGGAATTTGTAGCATTAAGTTGTTAAAGGAAAACTCTACTTAGCCTAGAAAGTGTTTAGTAACGTGCAAATCTGCAAGAGATGACATTGTGGATTATATCAGCAAAATTAAGATAATTTTAAACAGTCTGTTGCAATTGTTTTAAAACATTACTAACTCATACAAAGAAGCAGTAGAAATGAGATTCATTACATGTCTTGTACAGATCCTGGTGTAAAGCCTGTGCTATAACCCAGATATGTACTACTTAGTATTCTGTCAGTGGAGTGTAAAGTAGATGTGTAGTATAGTACAGGATAAGTAATGTAATGTATGTACACAGTGACCTCACCAGCAGAATAGTGAGTACAGCACTGGAGTATAATACAGGATATAACTCAGGATCAGTACAGGATAAGTAATGTTATGTATGTACACAGTGACCTCACCAGTAGAACAGCGAGTACAGCTCAGGAGTATAATACAGGACATAACTCAGGATCAGTACAGGATAAGTAATGAAATGTATGTACACAGTGACCTCACCAGCAGAATAGTGAGTACAGCTCTGGAGTATAATACAGGATATAACTCAGGATCAGTACAGGATAAGTAATGTAATGTATGTACACAGTGACCTCACCAGTAGAACAGCGAGTACAGCTCAGGAGTATAATACAGGACATAACTCAGGATCAGTACAGGATAAGTAATGTCATGTATGTACACAGTGACCTCTCCAGCAGAATAGTGAGTGCAGGCAGGGGGAGGGGGGGCGGCCCGCCCCCGGTGCCACTCACAAGGGGGATGCCATGATGGAGTCACCCCCCCCCAATCCAGTGATGTAGCGGCTGGGGTGCGGACCGAACCGGGCGACACCAGCCTGATGGGGTGACACCGGGGTGCCCCCCTCATCTTCAGCTGCACTCGCTCCCGTCCATTAGCACCCCATTACCTCGCTCCGCTGACCCCCGTTTGCAGCTGTGCTAGCGGCCGGTCTGGATCTGATGAGGGACGGCGCGCATGTGATGTCCCTCTGCAGACCCGCACAGGAGGACGTCAGTGATGTCACTCGCCAGGCCGCCGCCGGAGAGAAGAAACGCTGCCAGGTAAGTGTGTCTATGTGTGTGTGTGTTACGCCGAGCGCTCTGGGTCCCCGCTCCTCCCCGGAGCGCTCGCTTCTCTCTCGCTACCGCAGCGCTCCGGGCAGCTCCACTGACCCGGTGCGCTGCGATACCGTCTCCAGCCGGGATGCGATTCGCGATGCGGGTAGCGCCCGCTCGCGATGCGCATCCCGGCTCCCGTACCTGACTCGCTCTCCGTCTGTCCTGTCCCGGCGCGCGCGGCCCCGCTCCCTAGGGCGCGCGCGCGCCGGGTCTCTGCGATTTAAAGGGCCACTGCGCCGCTGATTGGCGCAGTGGTTCCAATTAGTGTGTTCACCTGTGCACTCCCTATTTATACCTCACTTCCCCTTCACTCCCTCGCCGGATCTTGTTGCCATTGTGCCAGTGAAAGCGTTTCCTTGTGTGTTCCTAGCCTGTGTTCCAGACCTCCTGCCGTTGCCCCCGACTACGATCCTTGCTGCCTGCCCCGACCTTCTGCTACGTCCGACCTTGCTTCTGTCTACTCCCTTGTACCGCGCCTATCTTCAGCAGTCAGAGAGGTTGAGCCGTTGCTAGTGGATACGACCTGGTCACTACCGCCGCAGCAAGACCATCCCGCTTTGCGGCGGGCTCTGGTGAAAACCAGTAGTGACTTAGAACCGATCCACTAGCACGGTCCACGCCAATCCCTCTCTGGCACAGAGGATCCACTACCTGCCAGCCGGCATCGTGACAGTAGATCCGGCCATGGATCCCGCTGAAGTTCCTCTGCCAGTTGTCGCCGACCTCACCACGGTGGTCGCCCAGCAGTCACAACAGATAGCGCAACAAGGCCAACAGCTGTCTCAACTGACCGTGATGCTACAGCAGCTACTACCTCAGCTTCAGCAATCATCTCCTCCGCCAGCTCCTGCACCTCCTCCGCAGCGAGTGGCCGCTTCTGGTCTACGACTATCCTTGCCGGATAAATTTGATGGGGACTCTAAATTCTGCCGTGGCTTTCTTTCCCAATGTTCCCTGCACTTGGAGATGATGTCGGACCAGTTTCCTACTGAAAGGTCTAAGGTGGCTTTCGTAGTCAGCCTTCTGTCTGGAAAAGCTCTGTCATGGGCCACACCGCTCTGGGACCGCAATGACCCCGTCACTGCCTCTATACACTCCTTCTTCTCGGAAATTCGAAGTGTCTTTGAGGAACCTGCCCGAGCCTCTTCTGCTGAGACTGCCCTGTTGAACCTGGTCCAGGGTAATTCTTCCGTTGGCGAGTACGCCGTACAATTCCGTACTCTTGCTTCAGAATTATCCTGGAATAATGAGGCCCTCTGCGCGACCTTTAAAAAAGGCCTATCCAGCAACATTAAAGATGTTCTGGCCGCACGAGAAATCCCTGCTAACCTACATGAACTCATCCATCTTGCCACTCGCATTGACATGCGTTTTTCCGAAAGGCGTCAGGAGCTCCGCCAGGATATGGACTTTGTTCGCACAAGGCGTTTTTTCTCCCCGGCTCCTCTCTCCTCTGGTCCCCTGCAATCCGTTCCTGTGCCTCCCGCCGTGGAGGCTATGCAGGTCGACCGGTCTCGCCTGACACCTCAAGAGAGGACACGACGCCGCATGGAGAATCTCTGCCTGTACTGTGCCAGTACCGAACACTTCCTGAAGGATTGTCCTATCCGTCCTCCCCGCCTGGAAAGACGTACGCTGACTCCGCACAAAGGTGAGACAGTCCTTGATGTCTACTCTGCTTCTCCACGTCTTACTGTGCCTGTGCGGATATCTGCCTCTGCCTTCTCCTTCTCTACTATGGCCTTCTTGGATTCCGGATCTGCAGGAAATTTTATTTTGGCCTCTCTCGTCAACAGGTTCAACATCCCAGTGACCAGTCTCGCCAGACCCCTCTACATCAATTGTGTAAACAATGAAAGATTGGACTGTACCATACGTTTCCGCACGGAGCCCCTTCTAATGTGCATCGGACCTCATCACGAGAAGATTGAATTTTTGGTCCTCCCCAATTTCACTTCCGAAATCCTCCTTGGACTACCCTGGCTTCAACTCCATTCCTTAACCCTGGATTGGTCCTCTGGGGAGATCAAGAGTTGGGGGCCCTCTTGTTTCAAGGACTGCCTAAAACCGGTTCCCAGTACCCCTTGCCGTGACTCTGTGGTTCCCCCTGTAACCGGTCTCCCTAAGGCCTATATGGACTTTGCGGATGTTTTTTGCAAAAAACAAGCTGAGACTCTACCTCCTCACAGGCCTTATGATTGTCCTATTGACCTCCTCCCGGGCACTACTCCACCCCGGGGCAGAATCTATCCTCTGTCCGCCCCAGAGACTCTTGCTATGTCGGAGTACATCCAGGAAAATTTAAAAAAAGGCTTTATCCGGAAATCCTCCTCTCCTGCCGGAGCCGGATTTTTCTTTGTGTCCAAAAAAGATGGCTCTCTACGTCCTTGCATTGACTACCGCGGTCTTAATAAAATCACGGTTAAGAACCGCTACCCCCTACCCCTCATCTCTGAACTCTTTGATCGCCTCCAAGGTGCCCACATCTTTACCAAACTGGACTTAAGAGGTGCTTATAATCTCATCCGCATCAGAGAGGGGGATGAATGGAAAACGGCATTTAACACTAGAGATGGACACTTTGAGTATCTGGTCATGCCCTTTGGCCTGTGCAACGCCCCTGCCGTCTTCCAAGACTTTGTTAATGAAATTTTTCGTGATCTCTTATACTCCTGTGTTGTTGTATATCTGGACGATATCCTGATTTTTTCTGCCAATCTAGAAGAACACCGCCAGCATGTCCGTATGGTTCTTCAGAGACTTCGTGACAATCAACTTTATGCCAAGATAGAGAAATGTCTGTTTGAATGCCAATCTCTTCCTTTCCTAGGATACTTGGTCTCTGGCCAGGGACTACAAATGGATCCAGACAAACTCTCTGCCGTCTTAGATTGGCCACGCCCCTCCGGACTCCGTGCTATCCAACGTTTTTTGGGGTTCGCCAATTATTACAGGCAATTTATTCCACATTTTTCTACCGTTGTGGCCCCTATCGTGGCTTTAACCAAAAAAAATGCCAATCCCAAGTCTTGGCCTCCTCAAGCGGAAGACGCCTTTAAACGGCTCAAGTCTGCCTTTTCTTCGGCTCCCGTGCTCTCCAGACCGGACCCATCTAAACCCTTCCTATTGGAGGTTGATGCCTCCTCTGTAGGAGCTGGAGCGGTCCTTCTACAAAAAAATTCTTCCGGGCATGCTGTTACGTGTGGTTTTTTTTCTAGGACCTTCTCTCCGGCGGAGAGGAACTACTCCATCGGGGATCGAGAGCTTCTAGCCATTAAATTAGCACTTGAGGAATGGAGGCATCTGCTGGAGGGATCAAGATTTCCAGTTATTATTTACACCGATCACAAGAACCTCTCCTATCTCCAGTCTGCCCAACGGCTGAATCCTCGCCAGGCCAGGTGGTCTCTGTTCTTTGCCCGATTTAATTTTGAAATTCACTTTCGGCCTGCCGATAAGAACATTAGGGCCGATGCTCTCTCTCGTTCCTCGGATGCCTCGGAAGTTGAACTCTCTCCGCAACACATCATTCCTCCTGACTGCCTGATTTCCACTTCTCCAGCCTCCATCAGGCAAACTCCTCCAGGAAAGACCTTCGTCTCTCCACGCCAACGCCTCGGAATCCTCAAATGGGGTCACTCCTCCCATCTCGCAGGTCATGCAGGCATCAAGAAATCTGTGCAACTCATCTCTCGCTTCTATTGGTGGCCGACTCTGGAGACGGATGTCGTGGACTTTGTGCGAGCCTGCACTGTCTGTGCCCGGGATAAGACTCCTCGCCAGAAGCCCGCTGGTTTTCTTCATCCTCTGCCTGTCCCCGAACAGCCTTGGTCTCTGATTGGTATGGATTTTATTACAGACCTACCCCCATCCCGTGGCAACACTGTTGTTTGGGTGGTCGTTGATCGATTCTCCAAGATGGCACATTTCATCCCTCTTCCTGGTCTTCCTTCAGCGCCTCAGTTGGCTAAACAATTTTTTGTACACATTTTTCGTCTTCACGGGTTGCCCACACAAATAGTCTCGGATAGAGGCGTCCAATTCGTGTCAAAATTCTGGAGGGCTCTCTGTAAACAACTCAAGATTAAATTAAACTTTTCTTCTGCATATCATCCTCAATCCAATGGACAAGTAGAAAGAATTAACCAGGTCTTGGGTGATTATTTACGACATTTTGTTTCCTCCCGCCAGGATGATTGGGCAGATCTTCTACCATGGGCCGAATTCTCGTATAACTTTAGAGTCTCTGAATCTTCCTCCAAATCCCCATTTTTCGTGGTGTACGGCCGTCACCCTCTTCCCCCCCTCCCTACTCCCTTGCCCTCTGGTTTGCCCGCTGTAGATGAAGTGACTCGTGATCTTTCCACCATATGGAAAGAGACCCAAGATTCTCTTTTACAGGCTTCATCTCGCATGAAAAAGTTTGCCGATAAGAAAAGAAGAGCTCCCCCCATTTTTGCTCCCGGAGACAAGGTATGGCTCTCCGCTAAATATGTCCGCTTTCGTGTCCCCAGTTACAAACTGGGTCCACGCTATCTTGGTCCTTTCAAAGTCTTGTGCCAAATTAATCCTGTCTCTTACAAACTTCTTCTTCCTCCTTCTCTCCGTATTCCTAATGCCTTTCATGTCTCTCTTCTTAAACCACTCATCATCAACCGTTTCTCTCCCAAATTAGTTTCTCCCACTCCTGTCTCCGGTTCTTCTGACGTCTTCTCAGTGAAAGAGATACTGGCCTCCAAGACGGTCAGAGGAAAAAGGTTCTTTTTGGTGGATTGGGAGGGCTGTGGACCTGAAGAGAGATCCTGGGAACCTGAGGACAACATCCTAGACAAAAGTCTGCTCCTCAGGTTCTCAGGCTCTAAGAAGAGGGGGAGACCCAAGGGGGGGGGTACTGTTACGCCGAGCGCTCCAGGTCCCCGCTCCTCCCCGGAGCGCTCGCTTCTCTCTCGCTACCGCAGCGCTCCGGGCAGCTCCACTGACCCGGTGCGCTGCGATACCGTCTCCAGCCGGGATGCGATTCGCGATGCGGGTAGCGCCCGCTCGCGATGCGCATCCCGGCTCCCGTACCTGACTCGCTCTCCGTCTGTCCTGTCCCGGCGCGCGCGGCCCCGCTCCCTAGGGCGCGCGCGCGCCGGGTCTCTGCGATTTAAAGGGCCACTGCGCCGCTGATTGGCGCAGTGGTTCCAATTAGTGTGTTCACCTGTGCACTCCCTATTTATACCTCACTTCCCCTTCACTCCCTCGCCGGATCTTGTTGCCATTGTGCCAGTGAAAGCGTTTCCTTGTGTGTTCCTAGCCTGTGTTCCAGACCTCCTGCCGTTGCCCCCGACTACGATCCTTGCTGCCTGCCCCGACCTTCTGCTACGTCCGACCTTGCTTCTGTCTACTCCCTTGTTGTACCGCGCCTATCTTCAGCAGTCAGAGAGGTTGAGCCGTTGCTAGTGGATACGACCTGGTCACTACCGCCGCAGCAAGACCATCCCGCTTTGCGGCGGGCTCTGGTGAAAACCAGTAGTGACTTAGAACCGATCCACTAGCACGGTCCACGCCAATCCCTCTCTGGCACAGAGGATCCACTACCTGCCAGCCGGCATCGTGACAACCTTAGGCAGCAGAGTTTCCTGCTTGACAATTGTTGGATTGGCCGCTTTTCTGAGGTTGGGTCTGAAGTCTGTCAAGGTTGTTCTTGGAGTCCACTGTACATGTTTGTGATTGATCCATTCCTTAGGAGGATTTATTGTGGAATCAATTCTTAGCGGTGTCAAAATCCACTCTGGGGGTTGTAGCATATAGCAATTATTTCACCATGTTTGTCTCCTCACAAGAGGGTGATGGGTAATGTCAGAGGTATCTTTTTTTTTTTTTTCAAGTGAATTGGGTCCGTCGGGACCCGGCAGTGTCCGTTGTGTTCCCACCCATTTCAGGATTAGTTCTACTCAAGAGAAAAAAAAATAGCTGAACGGGATGGAAGACAATTTTAATGTGAACCTAGCCTAAGAAAATTAATGTCCAGGTTAAGGTTAACTTTATATTATTGTTCTGTTGTTGTTTATTATTATTGTAATGTTTTATATTTTTAAAGCGTGCCTGTCACCAAACTCAACCTTTGTAATTGAGAAAACGGCCACTAGATGGCTCTGTTCTGTTCCCTGCACATGTCAAACAGTGAGTTTGGTCTGCTCTGGGCCTGGCAGGAGACCAAACTCAGGAAGTGCCTGTGGGGCATGGTGAGGCAAAGCTCGCGCAGGCTTCAGTGACGCCGCGCCTGCTGTGGAATGCCCACTTTCTTCTGCCAGGAGCTCACACAATGTGAGCAAGGGGAAAGGTATGATACACAGCTTTTTAAAGCTCTGACATTTTTTGGGAGGGGAGGAGGTGTGTTAGGAGTAGTTAGGGAATATAATCTGATTTAGTTTAGAAAATAAGGTTTGATGACAGGTACTCTTTAAATAAAAGATCTACAGGATGTTACCCATGATCAGTAGAGGAGAAGTAATGTAATATACTTACAAAGTGACTAAAAGGGGTACTCCACTGCCCCAGCATCTGGAACATTACTTACATTGAGGGGGCATGGCGTGACGTCATGAGGGACGTGGCCGTGACCCCCACGGCCTGCACCCAGCATTTGGAGCAAAATGTTCTGAATGCTGGGGCAGTGGTGTACCCCTTTAAAGGAGTACTGCAGCCGAAGACAACTTATCTTCTATCCGCGGGATAGGGGATAAGTGTCTGTTCATGGGGTCCGACCGCTGCCCCCCCCCCCCCCCGCGATCTTCCACATGAGGATACGAAACTGCCACGGCTCTTCCCATACAGAAGGCGTGTCAAACACCCCCCCTCCATGTATCTCTATGGGAGCGACGGAGATGCAGCGTTCATGCATTCCTTCACCTTCCATAGAGAGTTAAATGGAGGGTGTGTGTCTGTTGACCTCTTAGTGAGGTTGACAACACAACGTTAGCCGTGCAGAGCCGGGAAAGTTCTGGTTCCCATATATGAGATTGCGGGCAGTCCCAGTGATCAGACCCCTCGCGATCAGACACTCATCCCCTATACTGCTGATAGGGGATGAGTTGTATTTGGCTGCAGTACTCCTTTAATCTTTTATTTAGATTAGCTGTAAAATTGTGCTCATGGTGTATGAGGTGAACATTTAGTTGAAGCTCCCCTTTTTTATAACCGTTATGTTTACGATTACTTCACACAGAGCAGGATCAGTGCACATAATTGTCATGTATGGGCAGGGAAGAGTGAAGCCCTGAACTCACCAGATCCCACTGGCCCTGCCTACTTGCGCACCCGCCCTAGGCGACGGGTCCACAACCACGGTGACAGTCCCTGCCTAAATAAATGCAGGGAGTAAAATGTCAACAAAATAAACTTACAATACGGAGGTCGGTACACTGTATGGAATCACACACAGAATAGTACAGTACAGAAATAATAACTAAATATACACACAATTTGTCACAGTCCACACGCCGAGTCAGTACCAAGAGATTACAGAAAAGCCAAATTGCAGAAACAGGAGGAGTCAGAGAGAGAGGAGCCAGTGGGTCAAATATGCCAGAAATACAAGATGCAATACAAATGCTAGCTAGGAGTAAGAGCTCTTTCGCAGGCGAGGTATGAGAGCAGACTGACAGCTAATATAGGAGCCTGAACAGGTGCTCAAATCAAGGTCAGCTGACCAGTCTTAGCAGACAGGCATAACCACAGCAACAAGAATAATCAAAAACTCTCAGTGCAGATTTACACTTCGGGTTCTTACAATAATATTTATTTTCACATCACTTTGAATTTTTTAATGCCCGTTGGGCCTCTTCAGGAGCCATAGCTTTAGTGTCACTGTAACCTATGCCCAGATGTAGCTACATCAATAGCTGGAAAATTTAAAGGGGTACTGTGGGACTCCAGCGTTCTGAACATTTTGTTCAGAACGCCTGGAGCCTAAGGCCGTGATTGTGATATCGTGGTCACGCCCCCTCGTAACATCTTGCCACGCCCTCCATTAATGTCTATGGGAGGGGGCGTGTCTTACGACACGCCCCCTCCCATAGACATGAATGGAGGGGGGGTGGCGTGATGTCACAAGGGGGCGTGGTCGTCATGTCACAACCACTGACACAGGAATCCGGCGTTTGTTTAGAACGGGACCCCCGCGATCAGACATCTTATCCCCTATCCTTTGGATAGGGAATAAGATGTCAAACAACGGAGTACCCCTTTAACTAGAACATAGAGAAGGTCCTCATAATATTACTATGAGAGCATATATAAGTTAATAACATAGGACCAGTTACCTTTTTAAGACTTAAGTATCAAATAGTGTTTCCATGTCTCTATTGAAACACATAGGCGAAACAACCTCTGGAGATGGTGGATTGTGGTAGTGATATGTGATAACCCTCTAAAATATCATTAATTGAGCTAGACAAAACATTGCCCTCCATTAACCCATGATTAAGTACACTCGCACATGAATACACATAAGCGGGGCTGAAGTGGCTCATTATGTATAATTTGTACTTCAGCATACACAGCTGCAAACTAATTCATCAGTCCTGGCACTGTGATAATCACCGAGGTACAGGGATATTACCACTGACTAGTCATCACCTTTCAACCTCCACTGATCGTATTAAATGGGAATAATTACTAATAACCAGTCCCGCAGGGTCATATTTTACACTTAAAATAATCCTAAGGCTTTGCACATGCTGTAAAAATAAACATGGAATAGAAGTCAAGCGGAGAATCGTAGGTTGGTCCATTTCCAGTGTCGGTACATAGCCACCATGTTCCTCACGCTGGTTCCACTTCATTGACGTCAGTAGCCTAAGCTTGAGTTGAACTCATAAAATCTACATCACATTGAATATTTTTTAAATCAATATCCCCGGATCATTGGCTTGGTTATGGTTCATGACCTCTTGCATTAGGCAGGTCTGAGACCATTATGTTGGGTGGACACCCATAGATCTCGATGGGTTCCCAACAATTAGGTTAAAATGGTACTCCAGTGGAAAGCTATTTTTTTTTTTCAATCAACTGGTACCAGAAACATAAAGGAGTTATCCAGGAAAAACTTATATATATATATAAACTGGCTCCAGAAAGTTAAGCAATTTTGTAAATTACTTCTATTAAAATTTTTTAATCCTTTCATTATTTATGAGCTTCTGAAGTTAAGGTTGTTCTTTTCTGTCTAAGTGCTCTCTGATGACACGTGTCTCGGGAACCGCCCAGTTTAGAAGCAAATCCCCATAGCAAACCTCTTCTAACCTGGGCAGTTCCCAAGACACGTGTCATCAGAGAGCACTTAGACAGAAAAGAACAATTTTAACTTTTAAGAAGCTGATAAGTACTGAAAGGATTAAGATTTTTTAATAGAAGTAATTTACAAATCTGTGGTTTCTGGAGCCAGTTGATATATAAAAAAAAGTTTTTTCCTGGAAAACCCCTTTAAACAGATTGGTAAATTACTTCTATTTAAAAACCTTAATTCTTCCAGTACTTATCAGCTGCTGTATGCTCCAGAGGAAGTTCTTTTCATTTTTTTTAATGTCTTTTCTGTCTGACCACTGTGCTCTCTGCTGACACCTCTGTCCCATATCAGGAACTGTCCAGGATTGCTATGGGGATAGCAAACCTGGACAGTTCCTGATATGGACGGAAAATAAATTCAAAAAGAAAAGAACTTCCTCTGGAGCATAGATCAGCTGATAATGACTGGAAGGATTAAGTTTTTAAATAGAAGTCATTTACAAATCTGTTTAACTTTTTGGTACCAGTTGATTTAAAAAAAAAAAAGTTTTCCACTGGAGTACCCCTTTACAGTGATCCCCAGACCTACGAGGACCCCGACATATGATAATTTCAACATACGATGGCCTCTCAGAGGCCATCGCATGTTGAAGGCAGCATCAACATACGATGCTTTTGTATGTCGGGGCCATCGCATAAATGGCTATCCGGCAGCGCAGACTGCTTCAGCTGCCACCGGATAGCCGTTTAATGTGCCCTGTGTGGTCCGGTGAGTGTCACTCACCTGTCCCTGAAGTTCGGGACCGTCTTCTTCGGGCACCGCTGCATGGTTGTCGCTCTCCTTCATCGTCATCACGTAGTCGCGCACACCGTCCCGTCATCCAATAGGAGCGGCGTGCGTAGCAACGTGATGACGGCGATGGAGAGCGACGATCCAGGGCAGCGGTGATGGTCCCGAGTGGCGGGACAAGTGAGTATAACTTTCTATATTATTGTTGCACGGATCCCTCAACATATGATGGATTCAAGTAACAATGGTTCATTTGGAACGAATTACCATCGTTTGTTGAGGGATCACTGTACTTCGGCATTAACACATAGATAAATGTGTGTGAATTGTCAATGTCCACCGAACACATTTCCATGCCATTACACCACTCTCCAATCATTGGCATTGTGCTTGGTCATGTAAAGTTGGCACACCACTGTTCGGCCATGAAAACCAATGCTATGAAGCTTCTGGCACACATTTGTTCTGCTGTTTTCAATGCTAGTTGAGATGTGCAACTTGACTTTTTGGTGACTTTTATGTACTATTTCAGCACAGTGGCCCTGCTCTGTAAGTTTACATGGTCTCCACTTCATGGTAAGTATTTTCAATAATACCACTCATAGCTGATGGTGGAAGATCTAGGATGGCAGAAATTTCATGTATGGACTTCTACTACAGCCCCACGCTCGTATCAGGGAACTCTACAGAACATCCAATTGTTTCACAAATGCATTGGTAGAGGCTGGATCTTATACTCTTTTATACACCGCTCTCCCAGATGTATGGCATGGTAGACATCACATGCCATCTGCCACTCCACATTTTCATACCTCTGAAAGTGTTACTCACCCCCACAGACATCTTCTCGCGGGGGTCCCTAGTGGCGGGACTCAGCTGTGGCACCCCAGACATCTGGTGCATGGAGCGAACTTCTCTCCTTGCCAAATGACTAGCAATGTGGGGCAGAGGCTTGTGACACCATGGCCATGTCCCACTTGTGATGTCACGGCCACACCCCCTCAATGCAAGTCTCTGGGATGGAGCGTGACAGCCATCACACCCCCTCCCATACACTTGCATTGAGGGGTCGTGGCCATGACAGCACAAGCCTCCAGCGCTGCACCCAACACTCTAAACGAACGGTGCAGCAGGAAGATCGCGGGGACCCCAGTAACAGGACCCCCACGATCAGACATATTATCCCCTATCCTTTGGATAGGGGATAAGATGTCTAGGGCCGGAGTACCCCTTTAAAGCATCTGTGGCTTAGCCTTCACTAGATATCCTGTTACTGTACAGTAGATAGTCTTTTTTGACGTGGTAATCTTGGACACATTACATAGAGATTCAATACCCTGTTGTGAATGTCATATAAACCAGCAGGTGGTACATTATTATTGTCATGTTGTTATGTTGTCATAAGGGGGCAGCACAGCGATGACAGGCAAAAGCTATAGGGGAATCAGCGAGAGTCTCCATCTGTGAACTACACCATCTGGACAGCTGAACATATGTAGAACATGTTGTCACTATTAGGGATCAGGATTACTGTGATGCTGGCGTTGGACCAGGGACAATCCGATATTTGACTGGACTAATTTTGGCCCAATTAATTACATTTAAATAGGAGCCCAAGATGTTACCAGTACAGGAATCCGGTTCAGAAGTGGTTTATGTACAATTGCCAACGTTCAAGCGTTCTTTGTCATTTCTGACAACTTCCCTCCATTTATATCCTTGGTGACGTCTAACATATTTATTTGTACACCACTAAATGACTCTTTACTAGTGTTGAGCGCGAATGTTCGAAATGCTAATTTATACCGTGAATATTAACAATTTGCAATTTCACGAATATTTAGAATATAGTGATATATATTCGTACTTCCAGACTGGACACTGATCCCTCCTTTTAGGTGAAAGATATAATTGCGTCTTTGAATTTTTTTTACATACAGACCCATATGAGGGCTTTTGGTGGGCGCCACCAATTGTATTTTGTAATGACATCACTTATTTTATCACAAAAGCAAAAAAAATTAAAAATAAAGATTTGTTAGGTGAAATCTGTAGTTTTTATCGGTACCTCTTTTAGTGGGAGTTTGTGATCACTTTTTATTCATTTTATTGTATTTATTTATTTTTGGTACATGAAGTGACCAAATATCAGCACTTCTCGATTTTGATTTATTTTTTTAATTATATTTACTTTTGTGGCTAGCAGTATGTTGGCAGATATTGGGGGGGGGGGGGGGGGGTAGGGTGTATTGTTCGGTATGGCTGATAAATATAATGTTAAGGGAGGATATGAGAGGGTAGTATTTAGATGAAAACATTATGCCAAATATTTGAAACACTGTATATGAGATATCTTAAAGGGAATCTGTCACCAGTGTCACCTGTACTAACCTGTCAGATAGGTAGTGCAGGTGACACTGATACTGGTATTTACCTTGTCCATGCAGTCGTTCTTCGGTAATCTTCTCTGGTATCTTCAGTTCCAGGCCCGACTTGGAGCGTGGGTGGAGCTTGGTGATGTCACTGCTGCTGTTCTCTAGCAGCGGGACCCAGCAGAGAACAGCAGCGGTGATGTCACTAAGCTCCGCCCATGCTCCAAGCTGTACCCAGAGCTGAAGATACCTGAGAAGATTACAGAAGAACGACTGCATGGAACAGGACAAGGTAAGTACCGTTGTCATCAGTGTCACCTGCACTACCTATCTGACAGGTTAGTACAAGTGACACTGGTGACAGATTCCCTTTAAGAGAAAGTTATTCAATTTTAATATACCGTATTTTTCGCCGTATAAGATGCACTTTTTCTTCCCCAAAACTGGGGGGAAAAAGTCGGTGCGTCTTATATGGTGAATACACCCCTATCGTGGCGGTCCCTGCGGCCATCAACGGCCGGGACCCACGGCAAATACAGGACATCACCGATCGCGGTGTTGCCCTGTATTAACCCTTCAGACGCGGTGATCAAAGCTAACCACCACGTCTGAAGGGAAAGTGACACTAACCCGGCTGTTCAGTCGGGCTGTTCGGGACCGCTGCGGTGAAATCGCGGCGGTCCCGAACAGCCCGACTGAACAGCCGGGTTAGTGCTTACAGGACACCGGGAGGGACCTTACCTGCCTCCTCGGTGTCTTCTCCGCTCAGGGATCCCCTGTATGGCCGGCGCTCTCCTTCCTCGTCATCACGTCGTCGTGTACGTGCATTGGCATGCGTAACGACGTGATGGTGGCGACGGACAGCAAGGAAACCCGGCAGAGACCCAGCAGAGACGTTCCGGAGCGACGGGGAGACGGCGACAACGATGGAGCGACATTCAGGGCAGCGGTGACGGGTCCGGAGCGGCGGGGACACGTGAGTATTACCTCCTTTGCAGTGGTCTTCAATCTGCGGACCTCCAGATGTTGCAAAAGTACAACTCCCAGCATGCCCGGACAGCCAACGGCTGTCCGGGCATGCTGGGAGTTGTAGTTTTTCAACATCTGGAGGTACGCAGGTTGAAGACCACTATTGGGTTCAAAATCTTTTTTTTTTACATTTTGCACCTATAAATTGGGTGCGTCTTATATGACGGTGCGTCCTATAGGACGAAAAATACGGTAACTCATCATTACTGGTAAATTGCTGCAATTTCTTAATAGGAGTTCTATGACAAGTACTTTTCACTAAGCACTTCACCTCCACCATTTGTCAAACAAAAATGGAGGGAATTAACCCCTTTATTTTGTAAGATTTTTATTTGTTTCAGGAGAATAACATTTGGAAGACTAACAAACACTGTGGGAAAATGTATTCAGTTAATTCTAAATTTACTGTTCCTTTAAAGATTTGCTTATTACCAACCATCACTGGAGACATAAGTCTGGCCTGTGAATTTGCTGAACATCTTGTATTCCTCGTATATAGAACTGTCAATCTTTACAGCGATTTGCGCACCTTTCCAGAAGGCCACCAATGACTGACAGGCTCTTGGCTCACAACTCACTTAAGAATCTGCAGACTTTTAACTTCAGCTTTCATCTGATTCTGCATAAATGAAACCGACGCCTCATCATCCCAATATATATATATATATATATATATATATATATATATATATATATATGTGTAGAATCGGGGAATTTTCCTGAGGATTTAGTGTATTTACATTGTATGCAATGGTGTAGGGATCTCAGAATGCCTGTAGCTAAGCATGGATCTCCGGAGATCTCGGAGATATGGAACGTTTACTCTTTATTCCAGGGAAGAGCAGCTGAAGTCTTGTTTTATTTCATCTCTATGAAAGACAAGGCGTGGAATAGAGTTGTCATTGTTTTATCACTATACAATGATGTGAACAGGTCCCATAACAAATTACATATTAAAGCAGGCAGGAAAGGCAGCAAAATGCCAAAAAGTCTACAGAAAATACTTTCAGGGATATTTTATTGGCAGGATTCTTATTTAAAGGGGTACTCCCCCCCTAGACATCTTATCTCCTATCCAATGTCTGATCACGGGGGTCCTGCCGCTGGGACCCTTACGATCTCTGTGCAGCACCTGGCATTCATTTAGATCTTAAAGGGGTTCTTAAAAAGATCTTAAAGGGGTACTCCGCTGCCCCAGCAGTGAATGCTTGGAGCAGGTGGCGGGGTCGTGAGTCAAGGCCACACCCCCTCAATGCAAGTCTATGGGAGGGGGTGTGACAGCCGTCACGCCCACTCCAATAGACTTGCATTGAGGGGGTGGGGTGTGACATCACAAGGGGTGTGGTCATGACATCATAACCCCGCCACCCGCTCTAAGCGGAGTACCCCTTTAAGTTCTTGATAAGAATGATGAGAAAAGCTTTAAGCAAGTCTTACTACAAACCAAGCAAGACCAAGCATCTTTTATGCCATTAATAGGTCCGGTTAGCCCTCAGCCTGGAGAGGTGGGGGTGGAGGGGCGGTCAGGGGGTGTAACATAAGATTACAACTCCAGATACACATCAAAATAAGTTATTACAGTGCTGCTACATCCAGTGACCCATAGGTGACCAATTCTCCAACTTTTGTTGCTCACGTTGGCGGAATTTGCCAACAAGACATCTTTGGCTCTTGGTTTTACAGCAACACCCTGTTGTGTACTACACAAACTTCTCATCCTGTTACCCCTTTAACTGTACATCCTGATACTTCCCTCAATACTAGTGTTGCTCACGAATATTCGCAATTCGAATATTATTCGCGAATATCGCATATTCGCGAATTCGCGAATTTCGCGAATATAGCGCCATATATTCGTAATTACGAATATTCGTTTTTATTATTTTTTTATTTTTACTTTTTTTCACAGTACACATCACAGTGATCACCCCTCCCTGCTTCCAGCTTGTGTGGTGTAAAGAAGGTTGTAATACTACTGTGGTGAGACTGGCGTGCAAACATTCGCATATGCGAAAATTAGCATATGCTAATTTTCGTGTATGCGAATTTTCGTGTATGTTAATTTTGTACATGCTAATTTTCGCATATGTTAAGTTTCGCACACGCGAATATTTTTCCATATGCGAAAATACACAGAAACAGTGCAACCTTTGTGCCTCTTCACATTGATAGTGCCCCCATACTGCCTCTTCACATTGATAGTGCCTCTGTAATGACTGGTTCTGTCCGCACCCATTGGGTTAATGCTTTTTTGCCTTGTTGTTTATTCTGGTTGCTGTGGCTACATCCTAGCTATCTGGGCTGGTCAGCTGACCATGCTGAGATCGCACCTTTGTAGCTGACTATTTAAACCTGCAGTGTGCTTCTAGTCCTCGTCAGTGAAAGAACTTAGTTTGAAAAACCAGCATTGTTTGTTTTCTTTGTTTTCTTCTGCATATTAATCTTTGGCTTTTCCCTTGACTCTTCTCTTGCTCTGCTTTCCTGTACTTCGCTATCTCCTGGTACCGACCTCGGCTAGACAGACATTGATTTGACCATGTGTGTCTTAGTGTATCTCTGTTAGTTTGTGTGTCTCCAGCTGTTCTCCGACTCCTACTGTTTTTGCATTTTATTATTTTAACAATGCTGCCCCAGCACTTAGCAGGAAGGGTTTATCATTTTGGTTGTTGATTCGTCACTTGGGGTGGATAGGCAATAGGTAGGGTCAGCGGCTGTGAATGAGTTAGGGCTTAACTATTCTAGGTCCATACGTGACAGCTTCCTCACCTCCTCTTCACATTGATAGTGCCTCCATACTGCCCCATTGCTTTTTTTTTACAGGCACAATTTAAAAGGGTTTTCCAGAAATATACTAATGGTGGGCCATCCAAAGGAGAATCCATCAATAGGTGATTGGTGGGGTGCCAACATGCCATATCCCAGCTGTTCCGCTATTTTGTCACCTGCATTACACAGAGTATAGGGTCCAGAAGCAGTCAGCGCCATACTCCATGTACTGGTAGTGCCGCATTACTGCAATGTCAGCTCCTAAGAACTTCAATAAGTGCTGAGGCTGCAGTAAAACTGCAAAACCACTAAACAGAATATGGCGCCGACTGCTTCTGGCCCTATTCTCTGTGTAGTGCAGGTGCGAAACAGTGCCAGCTGTGGGCCTCTCGCCAACCAACTATTGGACTATTAATAGTATATATATATATCTGGAAACCCCCTTTAAAGGAAATGGGTCATCAAAACTGATCTATTGTTTAAACCATGTTTTTATATAAGCTGACACTTTTTGAGTTGTAGACACAACTATTCAGCAATCTTCTCTCTATCATCCCAGGCAAAGTTCACAATGGCCTCGCTGTAATCCTACTGACCCACAGAATAAAGGTAAGTAGTAAATAGGTTTACTGTACAGTGAATTCCAGTGCATGACAATCCCATTGTTTTTAATGGGATTCTGCTACATCGTGCACACTGTGCAGCGGAAATCAAAATTCCAGACTCACGAACATGTCAATTCTTTAACCGGATCCGCTCGGGTATACATTGCCATCAAAAGTGAATTAGCATGTCATGCGCTGATTCCAACTGAATTAGTTGGCAATACTGCTGTGCACAGAATGTTCTGGAATTTTTTCAGGCGGACATTCTGTAGTGTGAATGTGACCTAAGCAGCTGAAATTAAGAAGAATTTAATAAGCAGCAGAAAATCCGCTGCAAAACATCTGGAGTAAAATACGTATGTGTCAACAAACCCTAATGGATGGATGTAATAAGGGGGTCTGTTCCTGGTTCATGCCTTTAGTTCGGACAGCATGAAACAGATGACAGCACAGGGAGAGCGCAGCAGCCGCAGTGTTGCTAGTTAGCCATAAAGTCCATGTATGAGGAAAGCGGGCACAGTGCCCGGATCTACCTAAATGTTAACATGGTGCGGGTGCTCATATTCAAAGAAGAGTATACTTTATTAATAAAAATGTAGATGACTGAATAGGAGAGCATTCACCTCTGATGGCATCTTCAATAACTTTGTCGCATTGTACGAGCTTGTGGGAAGGAGCTTGTAGACTTGCTATGGGGGCTGAGAGGCCCTGAGCACCCCTACTGCATCTACAAATGCCTCCCCGCCAATTCCAAGAGGCCTGACATGGATGGCACACTATAGAGGAAGGGCTCTTAAGTTTCTCCCCTTCTGTAGTTCTCCCCCTCCTCCTCTCCATCTACATATACACAAGCATGTCGGGCAGTGGGCCGCTGGAATAGTACGCAAGTGTGCTTCTGCACAATTCATTGTCCCCATTCTACCATTGCTCTCACACCACACTCTCCTCTTCATCCTCCATTGTCCCAAATGGTCAGGCAAGCTGCCAAATGCATCGATAAGTCTGTGGGTGACCCTTTGGGGCAGTGTATCTGTGATGGCGCACTAATGTTACTGTCTGTGGTACAAGATTGTGGCTCGGGTGGTTAGATGTATCACTTTGTGATGCCAGGGCACTGTTAACCTAGATAGTCCGTGGATAGGACAGTGTGATGACCACAGGGTGTTGCAATGGATGTTGCTAACCCCTTAGTGTTCGTGACGCCAGCATGTGGTTGTTTCGGTATAAGGACCGCCGACAACCAGCCCAAAAACGGCATGCAATGAAGGAATGTCCACAGCAAGGGTTTTAAAGTAACTGGAACTTTTACTTGCAATATGCAGGAAACAGTCTTTACAATAATGCAGTTTCCTCAGAGGCAACCGGGACACAGGATACCTCACAGGCTTGCTTGGACTTGTAGTTATGAGGATATTTAGGCAGACCACTGTGCTACTAATATATTCCTTTAGCTGAGTAGTAGTCAGTTGATTTGTGGAGATATTTTGTAACTAACATTTTAGAAGTGGCTGCTGGACTTTAGGCTTTGGTCTAGATGAGATGAATTTGCAGTATACAGGACTTTGTGCTTCCTACGAGAGTGCAGGAACAAAAGCAGGAACTAAAAGAGTGAGAATCGAGACTACAGCCCCTTATATACTAGGGGGCTGGACTAAAGCCCATTGGTAGCTGGTTGCCTGGGGTTCCTGTGCCCATGGAACTCTGGGTATATCACATGACAGTAGTTCACATGACTAACACTTTATACATATGAACAATAGATACACATAACGAATAGACATTGCATTTATATTAGGCAACAAGGGAGAGCCATGCAGGAGAGCCCTATGGACCTAAGGGACTCTTCCTGAAGGGACTTAAGGATGGTACAGGACAGGTCCTGTACCAGGACACCACAACAGCTTCTCCTAAGCCAGGTGTGGGATAAGAATTACACTGATGCCAGGTTAGGAAATCTGTCTTTACTGAGACAGGAGTAGATGTTACAATCCTCAAAGCACAGATTAGAGTAGAGGAGATGCAGAGTAACCCTTGGGAGCCCTGTAGACTTGCAATGACTTGTAATAGTATACTTGGGACTTAAGACTTAATGCTGAGGCCTCCCACGCTGACTAGGGTTTGGATAGTGTCCAATTAAAGCTACACCACCAGGATATGTATTATTACTGTGTGGCCCGTCGATTCACCGCGTTTTGTGCTCACAATTAGGAATTTCTGACTCCTCCTGGGCGGGTAACACTTGCAGAATGGCACAGCTGCTTTAGGCTTCCCTTGAATCACCTCACACTCCTGCTATCTCTTCTCCACACTGCAGCTCACACAGAGCTCTGCACACAGCTCTCCTAACACTGAATAACTCCCCCAACCCACACTAAATATGGCCTAGCGAGGGGGCCTCTTATTGGGCAACCAGTGTCACAGATGTCCTTTACATTTCTTAAAGGTATAGTGCCACACAACATAAATTAACAGGCAAAGACCATAACAAATATTAAAGCATCACCTGAGCAGCAGGGCCTAGCGCAGACACCTGAAGCAATGTGTACCTGACAGGACTAACTCCGGTACTGGGACACCCCACATCTACAGCAGCACAGAGTTAGGTAGTGGACGGCCCTGGAGCCCCCTGACTGCAGGGGCCCAGCCACAATTGCAACTGTTGCGCCCCTTATAGCTACTCCACTGCTATTTGCATAACTTTAACAGTAATAGCCATAGAAGCTGTTATAGGGCCCAGAGGTTACATGAACATTGTACCTTATACCTAATAACAAGTTAGTGACTTGTAGTCTCTCTGGTACATGGCTCTACTATTCATACCTGTATATATTGCTGCAGTTACAGGTTCCTGTCATAAGTTGGTGGGGGCCTATCTTATTCTACAATGGGGCCCTATAAATTCAACTTACCCTGCTATCCCTCAGCTGACTGCTGGGGCCATTTCTACATTAGTAGAGGACATGTTCAGACTCATAGGACATAATCGTAGTCACGTTCTTGTTAGATGCCACTTTTGCAGTTTACAGAGCTGCTTTGGAATCATATTCTAGATTTGTATATTTTATTTCCATCCTGCAATTTACCCCTGTGATACTAATAGCTCAGCACTAGATGGCAGTGCTGCCTCAGTTTTTTTTCCCTAAGGATTTCTGTTTCCAATCCTAATAATTTTTATCTATAAGCAATGCAGTCATAAATCAACTTACCATTACCCTAGACCAGTGATTTCCAAACATTGGCCCACATTTATCATTGCAGTGCAAGTGAAGCATTTTTTTACACCTTTTTTGTGTGTGCTGATAATGTGTAGGACACCAAATGTATTAAAAGGTAAAAGAGCTTTGATACATTTTGTGCAGGTCCACATTTTCTAAAATTTCTGTCTACACATACACCAAAAAGCTACACCATGTCTGGGCTGGTGTCGTTTTAGAGACTTTTCAATGGCTTTGCGCCTTTTTTTTGCTCCTTTTTACAAAAAGGTGCAATGATAAATCCCTTCTATATCATGTGTATTGCCGAAATCAGTGGATTGCAACTCAAAATCAGCAGAAATGTGTAAACAAAAAGGGGCAAAAAAAGGC
The DNA here is from genome assembly GCF_029499605.1 of Hyla sarda. Classification (NCBI taxonomy): domain Eukaryota; kingdom Metazoa; phylum Chordata; class Amphibia; order Anura; family Hylidae; genus Hyla; species Hyla sarda. The sequence goes on along the minus strand of NC_079198.1, from coordinate 19,979,957 downwards.
GCAAAAAACCCTGCTTGCGCCTTTTTTGCGCCTTTTTTAGACACAAAAAACAGTCTAAAGACAATGATAAATGTGGGCCATTGTGTCTCCAGCTGTTGCAAAACTACAACTCCCAGCATGCCTAGCATGCTGGGAGTTGTAGTTTTGCAACAGTTGGAGGCACACTTGTTAGGAAACACTGACCTAGACGTCTTTCAACAGATTACAAATAATGGTTCAAATTTTCCTTTTTGGCTCCAGTGTCTTGAGTTTTACTTCTGGATATATTTTTTTGCAAAAAATAAAATAAAAACTACAACTCTCCGTTGTTCAGGGGCTGTCCCTGACAATCCCAACAAATTTACTAAAGTTCTAACATGAAATGTGGGGAATTTGAAGGGGTGCTCCGCCCCTAGACATCTTATCCCCTATCTGGCCGCTGGGACTCTCCGCGATCTCAAGGCTGGCATTTATATTCAGAATGCCGGGTTTGTGTAGCCATAATTGTGACATCACGCTACGCCCCCTCCATTTGAGAGGGTGTGACGAGTGACCACAGCCATCATGCCACCTCCCATAGACATGAATGGATGGGGTGTGACATCACAACCACGGCCACCCGAATCGGCGCTCTGAACATAAACATTCAAAGTGCCAGGCTGCTGGCCTGGAGATTGCAGGGGATAAGATGGGATAGGGGATAAGATGTCGAAGGACAGAGTAAAAAAAAGATGTCTAAGGACAGTTGTAAAAAAAACAGCAAAACCTTAGGTAAAGCGCCAAATGGTTCTTTAGCTTGAACTGGATGGACGTAGGCTAAACTGGATGAAGGTAGGCTGAACTGTACGGAGGTAAGCTGAACTGGATGGAGGTAGGCTGAACTGAATGGACATAGGCTGAACTGGACTGATGTAGGCTGGACTAGATAGGTGTAGGCTGAACTGGATGGGCGTAGGCTGAACTGGATGGGCGTAGGCTGAACTGGATGGAGGTAGGCTGAACTGGATGGAGGTTGGCTGAACTGGATGGAGGTAGGCTAAACTGAATGGACGTAGGCTGAACTGAATGGACATAGTCTGAACTGGACTGACGTAGGCTAAGCTGGATGGAGGTAGGTTAAATTGGATGGAGGTAGGCTGAACTGAATGGACGTAGGCTGAACTGGACTGATGTAGGCTGGACTAGATGGGTGTAGGCTGAACTGGATGGACATTGGCTGAACTGGATAGAGGTAGGCTGAACTGGATGAACATAGACTGAACTGAATGGACATAGGCTGAACTGGATAGAGGTAGATTGAACTGGATGGACATAGGCTGAACTGGATGGGCGTAGGTTGAACTGGATGGACATAGGCTGAACTGGATGGGCGTAGGCTGAATGGATGGAGGTAGGCTGAACTGGATGGAGTTAGGCTGAACTGGATGGAGGTAGACTGAACTGGATGGAGGTAGGCTGTACTGGATGGAGGTAGGCTGAACTGGATGGAAGTAGGCTGAACTGGATGTACATAGGCTGAACTGAATGGACATAGGCTGAACTGGGCAGACTTAGGCTGAACTGGATGGACATAGGCTGAACTGGATGGACATAGGTGAACTGGATGGATGTAGTCTTAACTGGATGGAGATAGGCTGAACTGGATGGAGATTTGTCTTTTTTCTGTGATGGTGGTGAAACTGAACCCTATACCAACCTAAACATCAGAGCTCGCATTATACATGAGCATGACTGAACCTATGGCTTGCCACATATTCTGAATACACAACTTGTTCTTGTTGGGTGTGTACAGACACCATATAGGTGTGAAGATATCTTGGTAAATGTTCTGTGATGTCAATGTAAACAAGCACCGTGACATACAGCATTGTGGTGAAAGGTAGAACATGCGAGAGGGGAAATATTTTTCTCAGTCGTGAAAAATAAACTTGATTTTATGTCTCTTCTGGTATTTGCTGCCACATAAAGGGTCTATTAAAATTAACCCTCAATAACATTTAACAAAATATATATGCTTTCATTAAAGGGGCTAAAGGGTCATGACTGGTGTTGGGTGCGAATATTCGCTTTTCGAATTTTAATCGCAAATATCGCAAATTCGCGAATTAGCGAATATTGTGAATATAGTCGCTATATATTTGAAATTGCAAATATTTGCTTTTTTCCACATATGCACATATTCCTTCTTTTCACTTGTGGGCCATTTAGAATGATGCAAATACACTTGTCAGAGGTTATCAACAACATCCCTGGCAACCAATAGTAAAGTTGCCCCCCCCCCCTCACGGTTTTGTTCCTCGAATACACACATATGCGAATATAACGAATACGCGAAACTCGCAAATGTAGGATGAATATTCATCTATATATTCGCCAAATATCTCAAATTCGAACATGGGCAATGCCGCTCATCACTAGTCATGACAACCCATTATTATACACTGAATGGTCCCTGCATTACGAACACCTACTAAACAATGGGTTGGTCTACCTTTTTGGATGAACACTGCTTGCAGACATCGGAGGAAAGATTCCACAAAATGTTGAATATCCTCCTCAACTACTTGACCCATGACCACTGCAGCAGATCCATCAGTTGGTGTACAGTGTTCATCAGGCCTAGTGAAAGGATTTTAGCAATCCAAGGCAAAAGCTAATTTTGCTGCCCATTGGCTCCGCCCTTTGACATGCCCCCCTTACTACTGGAGTGATACAATCCTCCTCCTCATGTAATTAACTTACTACCTGGGTGACACACTGTAACAAACCCCCTCGTTGTGTAATTACCTTGCTACTGGGTGAGAGGGTTTTGCTGGATCAGCGGGTGCTTCAGATGTTGACTAACTTTATTGCTGTGGGCAGAGCGGCACCCCCATCTAGAGTACACTCTAGGTGGCTGCTTAATATGCCTATAGGCCGAGCTGGCCCTGGTGTTCAGCTGAGTGGGAACCTCCAATGCCAATGCCTCCAATGATGCACTTACACCTTTATGCTGTTTACTCCATATATTTATACCAGGACATCCATTTGGTTTAGCAGGAAATTGGGATCATCACTCCAATGACCTTCCGGCAATGTGTCCTGGCAATGTGTACAAAATCTATTAATGGCTTTTCTTGACCTATGCAAGGCATTGTTTGCAATTAATCAGGGTCATTAGGGGCACCGGTGTCTGTCTTCGGCTACTGAACCCCAGTTAACACGAGGTAGGCTGTAAGTAATTGTGGGAAATCGTCTTACTTATACACTGTTGCACTGGTGGGTCAGTTGGTTCAATATGGTATGAAGTTCCTGAGATACCAAACTTGCCACCGGACCCTCAACTTCTATATCAACCAAACTTGGCCTGAAACTGTGTTATCTTCAGTCAGATGTTTGTTTAAGGTCCATTCAATCTTGATACACTCTTGACATCGTGGTCCACAGGATAGGTGATGAGTGTCTGGTCACAGGGAAATCGGACCACTGAGACCCACATTGATCTTCAAACCAGGATTCCCAAAGCTCCCATCCAGATGGAGTAATAGTGGGTATACTTGACCACTGATCCATTCATTGACCCTGATTTATTATTGTAAACCAAACCTGACATGTTTTGTTGACTTGTGCTCCAAAATGAGTTGCATTGCGCCACAAATTGTGTCTGTGCCAGAATTAGCACCAGAAATTCAAAAAACATCACCAACTCTCCATTTTACTTAAAAAAAAACACTAAAAAGGGGAGTGACCATTGGCAAAAGGGGCAGGGCCACAAAAAGGGCCATGTTTCTGACATTTTTGAAAAGTGCTAAATGTAAGGAAACTTTAGTAAATACAGTGGAAAAAATACCTGTTGGGAAACAAAACCCACAAAGAAAACTGCACTCCAATCTTAGTAAATAAGGGCCATTGTCTATGCAACAGCTTTGCACTGTACTTGGCATTCCTATGGACAGAGCAGTAGTCGAGAATGTGTGCTGCCGATCCATTTGGATGGCAGCTTCGGGACTTAAATCCTCAGGATCAGAGGGGGTCCCAGCAGACAAACGCCCATCCCTCATCACAATCAGATCCTTACCCCCTATTCTGTGGCTAGGGCATAAGTGTCCGTAATAGCAAGATCCCTTAAAGGGTGTACTCTGGCCCTGGACATCTTATCCCCTATCTAAAGGACCCCTGCGATCTCGGCTGCAGTACCCCAGAAATCCAGCGCACTGAGCGAACTTCACTCCGTGCCAGATGACTGGCGATGCGGGGCGGAGGCTTGTGACGTCACGGCCACACCTCGCTCGTGATGTCACAGCCACGTCCCCTTAATGCAAGTCTATGGGAGGGGGCATGACAGCCGTCACTCACCCTCCCATAGATTGCATTGAGGGGGCGTGGCCACGACATCACGAGTGAGGCGTGGCCGTGACGTCACGAGCCTCCGGCCCTGAATAAATGAACGCCGGGTGCAGCAGGGTGATCGCGCGGTCCCCAGCAGCGGGACCGAGGAGATCAGACATTTTATCCCCTATCCTTTGGATAGGGGATAAGATATCTAGGTGCAGAATACCCCTTTAAATTATCTCTAACAGTCCCCTCAGTAATTGACTATGAAATTTACTATGACTGTGAAATTCAACATTCATGTTCGGCCCTGGTTCATTTGTTGAATCTTGAGCCATAACAAAAGTCCCAGAGACATGTACTTCTCTTTCTGAATTTTTGTAGCACATGATTCATTTACTGTATATATCATAATTTAGTTATTTTTGAGGCAACATTTCCTGCCTATGTTCCGATACAAAAAGAGAGAACAGTACCCAGGTGTCAAGTCAAAGACCCTGGAAATAACTGTACATAAGTGAGTACAAATATGTGTGCAATGTAGTGCATGTAGTGAGTGCACATCTACATAGTGAGTGTGTTAAGGATGGATCGAGTGGGGGCTTTCCAAATGTGATTGACCGGGCTGCTATACACTTTGCCAACTGTCGACACAAAAAGATGTACACCACACAGGATATGTTGGTATACACTCTTTCTTGGCTGGAAGCTCTGGTGCTCCCAAAAGAGTACTCCTTTATTCAGGAAGAAACAGTTGGTTTTAACATTGCTAAGTAGGAGGGTATATTATGACATCACAATTAGCATATTACATTCTGATTGGTTGTTCAAATATTGTGTCCGTAAAATTCTTGCATATCTAGTGTCCATTTCTTGGAAAAAGTTCTCTGCTCATCAAATGTTTTGTCTTAATACTCCTGAGTGACGCCATTACAAGGTTTCAGTCCAGAGACACAAACAGATAATATTTTGAGTATATAGGGTTGAAGGATAAAATATGCGTCATCCTATATGCTGATAAGTCATTTGTGGCGTAACATAGGTCTTTTTTCTTGTGAGAGTTCTAGCTTGAGATTTCTTCATCTTTCCACGAAGTCCAATGTTTAGACGTCCTGTATTCATAATCTTCATTCCAAGGTTAATCTCAGTTACAGGCAAAGCGATAGGATGAAATGTTTTGTATTTTGCATTGTGGGCTGTCTGGCGTTGATCCAAGGTTATTCAGAAAAGTGGTGCATAGTTCAACAAATAGAAATGCATTCAGCATTAGAAATGACATATAAATATATCAGTATATATATATATATATATATATATATACTCAAGAAAACAGACATGGTGCACATCTACAATCTTGCACAATGATCCAATTGCTTCTCAGCATAATTTCAAAAACTAACACGTTGTTAGTATATACGTTTTGATCAAAAAGTACAAAGCCCACTACCCCCAGTGGGCACTGGTGTTGCGGCGGTGGTGGTCGCCGCCCAGTGCTACGCCATTTTATGCTAGGGACGTTAGGGACCCACTCTAAATAGGTGGCCTTGACGTGGCGAGTGGGCTTGTACTTTTTGATCAAAAATGTATACAAACAACCTGTTAGTTTTTGATATTATGCTGAGAAGCAATCAGATCATTATACAAGATTGTAGATGTGCGACCATGCCTGTTTCTTCTACCCGAATGTATATATATATATATATATATATATATATATATATTGATTGACAATTGAAAGCAAATAAAAACTGTTGATGGGCTGAGGGTAGCTTAACAAATATTTTCCTCGAGCATCAGCAATGGCATATTGGCATTTTAGTATTAAAATATTGGTCAGTAATCAGAAACATAAGGGTCATCCCTATCAAGTGTACATGCAAGTAGGTCCCATCTCAAGTATAACTTTTAAGAAGATGGTGGTGGGTACTCTATTGTAATCATCGCATATGGGCAAAATGGCACCTCAATTCGGTGGCCAATGGCCCAAATATGTTGCCGCAATATTGTGGCCACCACAATGGCATGTAGTTTCATTCTCATGAGTTGATCTTGATAGAATGCCCACCTATCCCCACACAACAGCTTGGAAGTTACATCTCTAAGACAAGAGCGAGGAGAAAGTGAGTGCTAGGGAGCTAGGAAAGCTAATGCCTTTTCTGCTCCTTCAGTAACCACTTTACATGACATTCAAAAATCCTTAGCATCGAACTACAATTTGCAATTTTTTAAGCACGTACTTTTACTGGCAGGGATGCTAACGAAGGTCTGACACAATTGCAATTCTCAATAAAGTCATATTTACCCTTACGTGAGAGTGGTCAGTATGGTGAGAAACATTATCTAGTAACGTTTGTGTTTTTGGATTTCCCTACATAGTTTTCACATTCACAATTTTCACAAAAAATTATCGTATATGTATAATCTGTATAGCTTTATCTCTTCTACAGAGCAGAAGAGCTGGAAAGCTGCACCTCGGCACATCCTTCCATCTGACCACAAGCTCTCTGAACGTTGTAGCCTTTTTCACACCTTTACTTGATAAACGCCTAGAAAGGAAAACCACACAAGGTAATCTTAAAGCTGTATCATCGCTGAAATCTTAAGACTAATCGTCTGTCTATTTATTCTTGTCTGCGAGACACAATAGGTTCCTAAAGAGGGAACCCATGGTCAAATAGATGTTGTCTAGTGGTGAAGTACTGGGATACTGCTATAGGACAGACAGGGACGTGCACACTTAGGGGGAGATTTATGCAGAGAAATGTTGCCCAGTTGCCCATAACAGCCAACCAGCTCGCTTCTTTCATTTCCTCTCTAAAATGAAAGAAGCGATCTGATTGGTTGCTATGGGCAACTTGGCAACTTTTCTTCTGCACAGGTTTCGATAAATCTCCCCCATAGACTCAAAAGGGGGCTTGAGCACCTGTCCTTTTAATGCACCTGTTCTATAATGTCCTTACTGATTGGGACCTCCATGTGTTGATGGGGGTCCCATTCAGCTGACATGACTGCCAGAGATCCCTTACCTCAGGAAATGTGTTGTTTTAACATATGTAAGGTTTTTATAAACATTTTTTAAATTAGAAGTGCCCCTTTTTTTCTAACTGAGCCCCTGCCCCCCAAAATGTCTGTGCACGTCCCTCAGGACAGATGTTCCTAACCTTCCATACTCTGCGAGCCACATGAGAAATCACAAAATTCGAAACATTTCCAGATATTTTATTGTAAAATATTGGACTGCGGATGGGAGGCCAAACAACATTGACAGGTCCATTTGGCAATTGGGAACTAGCCTAGTATCACAACCGGCCATCACAACTGGTCCCTCTATCAATAACACATGGTAAGTGAATGGCTGGTTACTGATTTTGCATTGAGGCCCAGAAGTCTGAAATGATGCATTTAGATGTGCTTTACAAAGAAAAGTAAAATTATGTGTTTTACCAAGTATATAGCTTAAAGGGGTTTCTGGTGCCAGAAAGTTAAACAGATTTGTAAATCACTTCTATTAAAAAATCTTAACCCTTCCAGTACTTTTTAGGGGCTGTATACTACAGAGGAAATGCTTTTCTTTTTGGATTTCTCTTCTGACATGACCACAGTGCTCTCTTTTGACCTCTGCTGTCCATTTTAGGAACTGTCCAGAGCAGGAGAAAATCCCCATAGCAAACATATGCTGCTTTGGACAGTTCCTAAAATGGACAGCAGAGGTCAGCAGAAAGCACCTTGGTCGTGACAGAAGAGAAATCCAAAAAAAGAAAAGCATTTCCTCTGTAGTATACAGCCCTTAAAAAGTACTGGAAGGATTAAGATTTTTTAATAGAAGTAATTTACAAATCTGTTTAACTTTCTGGCACCAGTTTATTAAAAATAAAAAAGTTTTCCACTGGAGTACCCCATTAAGGGGCAGCTGCATGAATTTTTTCCCCATTATTTCTTCTTTTATGCCCTTAGGACAGTGTTTCTCAAACACGGCCTCAAGATCCCCCCAACAGGTCATGTTTTCTGGATTTCCTAAGTCTTTCACAGGTAATATAATTATGGTCAATGAATCAGATACCACCACAATTATATCATCTTTGAAAGACTAAGGAAATCCAGAAAACATGACCTGTTGGGGGTCTTGAGGTCGGCGCTTGAGAAACACACCATTAGGAGGAAATGAGGTATGAGGGCATTGCTGATAAGTATTAAGTCTTACCCAGACAAAAATAGCTAGGAAGCTGTACATTTCAGGGTGTACTGACCAATTTGTCTATATTGAATGGGGCAAAAATCTAATGCGTATGATTGTAACTTATCTTTATTTTTCTGGTTCTTCTGACTGTTGGTGTAACCACTCATTTGCAGCCTTAGTTGCCCCCGGAACACTCCCAAATTATTTTCCCTTAAAGAGTACCTGTCACCAAACTAAACTTTCAATATATTGTTCCTTATGTTATTATAAGACACTTGGCTATTTACATTTTCAACCTTTATATGTTTTTAATGTGATTGAAAAAAATGGCCACTGGTGGGGGTCTTAGCACTGAGACCCTGACTGATCATGGCATGTCACAAGTTGAGTTTAGTGACAATAACGATTCAAACAATGTAGCAATGTAATTTTACCTCAGTACAATAATCATTCAGGTGATGTTTTATCAAACTATAAGACATCTTGTATTGGGATATTGTAGTAATTTTTGTAGTGTGACCAGAGCCTTATCCTGCTGAAAGAGGCCACTGCCATCAGCTAATCCCACTGCCATGAAGAGAAGGGTTAGTCTGTACAATGCTTAGGTTAAAGCCAGGTTTCCCAGTAGAATATTGCACAAAACTTTGTCTTTGCTGGCAGGGCTGGGGTCTTGACCCACCTTACTTCTGGGGTAACACACTGTAACAAACCTCCTCCTCATGCTGCTGGCTGAGTGAGTGAATCGTATGCTGGTTGTCTAACTTTCTTGCAGCAGGCAGAGCGGCGCCCCCCCCCCCCCCCCCCATCAAGAGGACGCTCTAGGCGACTTCCCATTTTGCCTATTGGCAGAGCTGGCCCTGTTTGCTGGCCTTTTCTTCTACCCATAATGAATCCTGATACATCTCTTCTCCATGTAAGTTACTTGTGTTGCCAATGGAGGAGTCCGAACTGAGGAAAAAGAAAAACCCCAGGTTGGTTTGGGGGGGGGGGGGGTTGGTGGGCGCACACCGCTAACAGTAAAATCCACCACTGGCACCATGGTTAAAAAACGATTTTTATTAATGTAAAAACAGACAACGCCTTTCAAGAATGCCCGCTCTCTTTTTCAAGTCTCTCAAGAGAGATCAGGTGCTCTTGAAACGCGTTGTCTGTTTTTACATTAATTAAAACCCTTTTAATCCATTGTGTCCGTGGTGGATTTTACTGTTAGCGGTGTGCGCCCCCCAACAAACCTGGGGTTTTTCTTTTTCCTCCGTCCAGACTCCTCCAATGGCAACACAAGTATCCTTCAGCCATCTCTCTGCAGGTGGATCCAGGTCCGGGGCAGCCACGTAACAAAACTTACTATTTAATGCTATAATAGGTGTTGAGCTCTAAGCCCATCATCGCTAGGTACGTGACCATTCATTGTGACTACATGTACCTGTTCTGCCTTTGGTAACGGCACAAGGCACCGCCACCGTTTGTCTATCTTTTTGTCTCCACATATCTCTGTTCTCCATATAAGTGACACACGCTCACCTGGCCCTCCAAATGAGAAAATGGAAATGGGACTCATGAGACCAGGCCACCTTCCATTGCTCCATGTTTTATTTTTGTGCTCACATAATTGTAAGTGCTTCTGGAAATGGACAGCTGTCAGTATTGGGGTTTGCAGCTATGTAGCCCCTCATACACAGCAAGCTGCTAAGCCCTGTGTGAACTGATACCTTTTTCATAAAAAGCCATGGGTCAGAGAAAGCAGCTTGCTGTGTGAAATTATGTTTCCCAAACCCACTTTCTAGTGCGCCCCTTGCGTCTGTATATCCTCCCACCATCCTCCTTGGAAGCCTTCATCGCACGACCTCAGATAAGTGTTACTCCTTTGTGCCAGACTATTGCTATTAGTCAATGATCCTTCTATTATAGACAACAGAAACTTTTTCTCAACAATTTGCTCTTCAGTAGCTTTTCGGTGGGATCAAACCAGACAGGCTCCACAATACGCATCACTGAGCCTAAGGTGCCCATGACCTTATTGCTAGTTCACTTGCTGTCCTTTTATGACACACTTTTGGTAGGTACTATCCCTGCATACCAGGACAAGCCTGCATACCAGGACATTTTGTTCCGAACACTTGGAACGAGCAGCATGGGTCGTGACATCACGGCAAAGCCCCCTATTGATGTCACGCCACACCCCCTCAATGCAAGTCAATGCCTTCACACCCCCTCCCCTAGACTTGCATTTAGGGGGTGTGACATGCTGTCACAAGGGGTGTGGCTGTGACATTACGACCCCAGCCGCCCACACCCAGTGTTCTTAACGAATGCCAGGTGCTTCACAGAGATCACGGGGGTCCCAACTGTGGGACCCCCGTGATCAGACATCTTATCCCCTATCCTTTGGATAGGAGATAAGATTTCTAGGGCCAGAGTACCCCTTTAACACATTCATTTCAAGAACTGACTGTTGACTTGCTGCCTGATATATCCTACTCTCTGACTAATACCATTGCCAACCTGATTTCAATATTATGGCAGATCGTTGTATCGACACAGCCATAATTCTGTTATCAAGTCACCAGGACATCGTGAGGCAGGGTTCACATACTTATAGTAAATCTCATCCACTGAGTTGTGTCCCTGGAGCTTCGACCTTCCCACCTACGCAATCCTTGCGCTGCAGTGGATAAGACTTGAGGGAAGACAATGTAGCATAAGATAAGCAGCTCAGTATACTGCAGCCATGATATGTGGAATATTCGCCATTGTCTAGGTATTGAGTCACTGCATGAAACGCCCTCATGTTTCTGCACATGACTCAGTGTATACACTGGGCTCAGTTTGTCTATGTACAAACACCCAGGAAAGAAAAATGAAACTAGAATATTATAAAGCTTATACTGAGTGACAGTGAAAATAAAATACATGTTGCTTTATGCAATACATGGGCTGATAGGAAATTTACTGCCGGCTGTGCACCCACTTAATAGAGAAACCAGAAATAAAACTACTACATTTCTAAGAAATGGGGAGATTTACAAAAAATCAAAAAACACACTTTTGCTGAGAATTTTTGAATCTATTATTTATTTATTCCCTAAATGACCAAAATTTTTCATTTTTTGCCTTCCCACAAATTGACCATTACATCGTTACTCCAACATGCCTGTATGAGGACTTGTCTTCTGCAGTTTTACTTTGTCTTTACATGACGTCCCTTCACGTCATGTAGAGGTAAAGATGTATAAGATATTTTATTTGTTTACAATTTTAGAATATGGAAAAATGCAGCAACATGTTATATATGGTCAAATCTTCTTCCCCACCATGACGTTCCTGCCCGCAGGGATAGTGAGGATATGAAGTTTGTAAGTCTCCCCCGCCGGCCCCATAAGAATATACTTACCTAGTCCCATCTTCTCTTCCGCTTTAATCACGACTAGAGATGAGCGGACTTACAGTAAATTCGATTCGTCACGAACTTCTCAGCTCGGCAGTTAATGACTTTTCCTGCATAAATTAGTTCAGCTTTCCGGTGCTCCGGTGGGCTGGAAAAGGTGGATACAGTCCTAGGAGACTCTTTCCTAGGACTGTATCCACTTTTTCCAGCCCACTGGAGAAACGGAAAGCTGAATTAATTTATGCAGGAAAAGTCAGCAACCACCGAGCTGAGAAGTTCGTGACGAATCGAATTTACTGTAAGTTCGCTCATCTCGAATCATGACCCCTCAGCGTGATTGACAGCTCTCATTACCCGCTTTGCTCCTTGCTCCCTGAGCAGAGCCATGACGTGGTTTGAGGGTGGGCTCTCATTCACGTGGATTGGACGTGATTACAGCGCAGAAGACAGGACTAGGTAAGTATATCTTACGGTGCCGGAGGGGGAGACTTACGAACTTCATATCCTCACCATCCCTGGATAATTTCAACATGCGATGGCCTCTCAGGGGATAAGATGTCTAGAGGTGGAGTACCCCTTTAAGTTATAAAAGTTAGACTAATAACCTGCAATTTCATCGGCAATCAAATGGGGTTAAAAATATGTCTACCATGTGTGTCTAGAAGATAAGAAATATGAGAATTGAACGCATGGTGTTGAACGCTTGGGTTGAGAGGCCATTATTGCTCCCTCTTTATTACCCAGAGAGTAATGTTTGGCTTTAAGCCTTCGTAATGCATGGTCACATTTATGAAGATCAAGCTGATGAAGTTGGGATTGTAAATCACGTAAATCTCTAAGCATGTTAACCGTGACGGCAAAAAGAACGCTCGAGCTGTTGACTTAAGGTCATTATAGTCATGAACCAAATGAAGACGGAGGATATTTATGTCTTTTTAACCTTTAGAAGCAAGGCTGATAAACACACAAAACATTTGGGCACAGGACTAAAATCTGGTGTAGAATTAACATTGAAGTATTCCAGGGATCTACTCTTGATATTTTGGGGACTCCAGTATATAATGATTTAAAGGGGTACTCTAGGATTTTTTTTTATTTTTACTGTGCTACAGGGGCTGTAAAGTTAGTGTAGTTCATACTATAGTGTAGTACCTGTGTTTGATGTCTGGTCTCGCAATTCTTATGTGATCTTTGCCCCGATGTTTATTTTTGGCAGCATACCAAATGAGTGTCATCTTAGGTTGTCCTAGCTTGCAGTGCGGCCCGAGACATTACATCTCTAGTCAAGTGTTGAAAGAGAGCCTGTCTGTGCTTCAATGGGTGGAGCGACCGCTGGGTGGGAGGGTGATCATTCTCTACAAGGCTGCAGGGAATTGTAGATTCAACCACAGCACAGCATAGAAGGCAGCTCAGGTGTGCTTCAATGGGTGGGGTGTCTGATGTGTGGGAGGGAGAAAAGTGACCTCACAAGGGATCTTGGGATTTTTAGTTGGAGGGAGGGAACTCCAACAGGAGTTTCACAAAAAGAAAACAGCAGTGTTATGATGGACTCACAACACAGCTATTTAGCCCCAAGACAAGCACAGATCCTTCCTAGGCATGTCCATTACTGTTTGGCAGGTAAGTACTAAAATCATCTTATCGTGGATAACCCCTTTAAGAACCAGGGAGAGGTGAGAGAGGCCAAAAAGGGTTCTAAATGTGTACAAAGGCATGATCTGACCATGCATTTGCATCAATTGAGGAGGGTAAAGACTCGAGGGAAGAGAGGTCCAAGGATTTTTGCCACCCTAGGCGAAAGCTAATGTTGCCGCCCCTTGACCTTGCCCATTAACACGCCCTGCCTTACTACTGGGGTGACACACTGTAACAAACGTCCTTATCATGTAATAACATTACTAGGGTTACACACGTACTACTGGGGTGACACGGTGGTGCTGGCTGGGCGGGTGCTTTGGGTGAGCAGAGACTTTGGATGCTAGCTGGCTGCTAACTATCTTGCAGCGTGCAGAGTGGCACCCCCATCAAAAGGGCGCTCTAGGCAGCTGCCTATTTTGCCTATAGGAAGAACTGTCCTTGCCCATAATGGCTTAAAGGGGCTATAACCATCAGCTAAAAGCAAATAAGAAGCTATTAGAGTATCCATATGGCATGGTCTCAAACTGTGGCCCTCCAGATGTTGCAAAACTTCAACTCCCAGCACGCCAGCCAACGGCTGTCCGGGCATGCTGGGAGTTGAAGTTTTGCAACATCTGGAGATCCACAATTTAAGACCACTGAATATGGAGGATTAGTGAGGGGGAGGGAAGAAGTAAGAAATCAGTTCCACATCCTCAGAAACAGATTAAACTTTTATGAGGGGGAAGTTGTGTAGGATAAGACATTTTTTTATTTTTTTTTAATCTCTGCTGAATGTCTGGGTCAGAGGTTTTATAAGATACCAACCTATAAGTTTGTCGCATCACAGTAGCAGTCCATAGACAGGGTCCTCAGGTTGAAGAAAACATGACAATGACGATTTCCTCACGGGTACAGTGGTCCATTGTTATCCAGATGAGGAGGGGAACATGAAGATTTTGTAGGCGCTGAGGGATTGACCAAATTCCTGGACTGCAGTAGAACCATAGCCGGATTAGATGAAGTCACAACATGTCTTGCGCCACATCTTGTGATAAACAACTTCACGGGAAAACCCCAACTGAAAGACCTGGGAGCCCTTTGAGATCTCGAAATCCGTCCGGCATTAGATCCAAGTTTCTTGCTGAGAACTTGACTCGGAGCTTATGCTTAAAGTGATAATAAAGCAATCTGGCAATGACGGCCTATGGAGACATTGATGTCGGTAGAGTAGAGCCTTTGAATATAAGACGTCTAGGGACAGAGTACCCCTTTAAGGGTACATTCACACGTACAGGATCTGCTGCATATTTTTGCTGCATATTTTGCTACCCATTTACTTTATTGGATAGCAAAATCAGCTGTAATAATATGCAGCAAAAATATGCAGCAGATCCTGTACGTGTGAACATACCCTTAAACTGAAAATCTGGAAAATACTCTGTAAAGCCCTGTTGTGACATGATTGATACCGCAGAACCGGTGTCTAATTCCATTGTGATGGTTTTGCCATTAATCGTTCGGTTAAGTCATATAGGTCATAGAGGGCTCCGGAAAGGAGCTGTGAGACTCTAATGATACAATGTATCTGCATGTACTGACGTGCACATCTTGACCACCCTGACCATAATATGAAACTTCTCTGTATGCTGTACATGGGTTGATTTCTTGGTAACGCTCTGTGTTTGATCTACGGCTGCCTCAAGGGAGGAGGGAGAAAGGACTTGTGTATTAATGTCTTCGACATTTACAGTATATGCTTTGCAGAAATGGAAAATTTTGTAACCAAAAAAGTATCTGATTAAAAAAATAAAATAAAAAAAATACAATATTAGTTTCCGTTTTATTACAACGATCCTTGGTTGTGGGTGTGGGTGCTAATGTCACCATAGTTACCCAGACCTTTGGGTGTACATGTGCCACTCCTCGCCTCCACCTTGTTAATATTTGTACAAACAAATGTTCATACATCCAGATAAATTCAGCCAGACTACTGCGCTCCAGACCACACAACCAGACTGATGTTATAAGGGGGAACCCCAGACTACACAACTCCTGGTGAGGTGCAGCTCACTTTCTGGTGAGGCACTTGGTCCCTGACTATGGCTGATATTGGCAAACAGCGTTGGCTCTAAAGCAGAGACTGCACTGATAATGCCAGCCGTACATTTTCAGTAAATTATTCGTGTTTAGAATGTATAGAGGGCAAAGATGATGAATGAATGAGGAAAGTGGTGTGGGGGGAAGGGTAGAGGACAGGTGAGAAAGGGAGAGAAGACAGGTAAAAAGGGGAAGAGGACATGTGATGTGGAGGACCAGTGGCATAGCTATAGAGGTCGCAAAGGTCGCCATTGCGACCAAGCCCTTTAGCACAGGGGGCCCGCTGGGGGAGGCTTGAAGGGGAGGCTTGTCGCCGCGGATGCAGCGGCAGCGGCGCTGCCAGTACCAGGCCCAGCTCTAGACTCAAACCCCCCGCCCCTCCCCCGCCGAGGTTCCGGGCCTGAAGGAGAGGCTTGTGGCAGCGGCGCTGGCAGTACTAGGCCCGGCGCTAGCCTCAACCCCACCTTCTACCACAACCCCTAAAATGTTGCCGAGACGTGGCATTGGGGACGCTCTGGAATGGTCTAGGGACAGGGGAAGAGAAGCACGTAGGAGGACTTATGGGTCTGGGGGGAAAGGGGGGTTGGAGCAGAGGAGCCAGGAGGAGGACAGAGGGGTCTGGAGGAGGACAGGTGTGATTCAGCTATACTGAGAAGTATTAGTATTATTATTATGGAGGATTATTATATTTGCAAGGTAGTGTGTATCAGGGTTATGTACAGAAGGTACAGCGTATAGCATGGTTATTTTTGAGGGTTTATATTCAGGGGCACAGTGTGTGGAAGTATTATATTCAGGGGTACAGTGGGTGGCAGTATTACGTTCATGGGCACCGTGTGGCAGTATTATATTCAGAGTGTACGGTGTGTGGTAGTATTATATTCAGAGGGCACGGTGTGTGGTAGTATTATATTCAGGGATACAGTGTATGGCAGTATTATATTCAGGGCATTCAGTGTGTGACAGTATTATATTCAGAGGGCATAGTGTGTGGCAGGATTATATTCAGGGGTAACAGTAGGTAGCAATATTATATTCAGGGGGAAGAGGAGTGGCAATTTTATATTCAGGGGGAACAGTGTGTGGCAGTATTATATGCTGGAGGTACAGTGTATGGTAGTTTTATATTCAGGAGATACAGTGTGTGGCAGTATTATATTCAGGGGATACAGTGTGTGGCAGTATTATATTCAGGGGTACAGTAGGTGGCACTATTATATTCAGGGGGTACAGTAGATGGCAATATTATATTCAAGGGGTACAGTGGATGGTAGTTTTATATTCAGGGGATAAAGTGTGTGGCAGTATTATATTCAGGGAGTACAGTATTTAGCAGAATAATACTGATTATTGTCTTCATACAGAGGATGAGGATCTGCTAACAAAGTGAGGAGCCTATGATGTCAGACTCTGCAGAGAAGATGGAGCTGGAAGAAGTCCTGACGTCTGGACCAGATGGAGAAGAAAAGAAAAGACAACAGAGAAGAGGTCACTCAGGTCACAGATATCACTGTGTTTTCTCCTGACTGTCCCATCAGAGCTGTAGTCACTGATATCATTGTGTATTCTCCTAACTGTCCTATTAGAGCTGTAGTCACTTGTTAGTTCTGCAGTGATGATGGGGGATGCTGTACCCTAATCTGTGGCTCTCCATCTGTTGCAAAACTATAACTCCCATAATGCCTGGCTCTCCAGACATGTGGGGAGTTATAGCTTTATAATAGCTGGAGAGCAACTGGAACCAAGGTGATAGGTGGGGGTCCAAGCAGTTGGACCCCTTAGAAAAATGGGCTGCTTATTCTTAAATGCCTGGGCATATGTTTTGTCTGTCCGACCCTGCCTGTTAGTCACTTATATTGTTGTGTATTCCCCTGACTGTGTCCCATCAGTGCTGTAGTCACTGATATCTTTGAGCATCCGAGTAAGGGATCGCCCGGGATTCGGGAAGCGGGTCATCAGGTAATAGGAGGGCCCTGGGCAAATTTTTGCACCAGGTACCTGTGGTTTCTAGCTATGCCCCTGGGGAGGACAGGAAAGAAGGGGAAGAGGACATGTGATGGGGAGGACAGGTAAGAAGGGAAAGAGGACATGTGATGGGGAGGACAGGTAAGAAGGGTAAGAGGACATGTGATGGGGAGGACAGATAAGAAGGGAAAGAGGACATGTGATGGGGAGGACAGGTAAGAAGGGGAAGAGGACATGTGATGGGGAGGACAGGGGAGAAGGGGAAGAGGACATGTGATGGGGAGGACAGGTGAGAAGGGGAAGAGGACATGTGATGGGGAGGACAGATAACAAGAGGAAGAGGACATGTGATGGGGAGGACAGGTAAGAAGGGGAAGAGGACATGTGATGGGGAGGACAGGTGAGAAGGGGGAGAGGACAAGTTAGAAAGACAGAGAGGGCATCTGAAAAGGGAGTTAGGACAGATAAAAAGGGGAAAAGGACATGTGAGAAGTGGAAGAGAACAGGTGAGAAAGGAACGAGGACAGGTGAGAAAGGAACAAGGACAGGTGAGAAGGAAGGGAGGACAGGTGAGAAGGAAGGGAGGACAGGTGAGAAGTGGGTGAGGACAGAAGAAAAAGGGGTGGAAGACAGGTGAGAAGGGGCAGAGGATAGGTGAGAATAGGAAGAGTATAGGTGATGGGGAGGGCAGAGGTGAGGAGGGTGAGAGGACATGTGAGAAAATGAAGAGGAGAGGTGTGGTGGACCACTGGTCTATGGCGGGACCACGGGTGTAGCGGTATGAGTGGTGGGATCAGATGGTATCAACCTCGGGGGCAAGATGGTATTAACCCCTAGTGTTCGTGACGTCAGCGTGGTTTTCGGGTTCCGGAACACCACACGCCCAGATTCTCCACTATCCCAATTGCTGGAAGTGAAATGAAAGTCCACAACAAGTTATGGTCGAACGGAGGCTTTACTGAGTATAAGACAGATGGAATTATCTTCACAGCTAAGGCCAGAATCCCAGAGAGGTGGCCAGGACCCAGAGGACCTCGCAGCTTGCTGGACCAATATAGTTGACTTGAGATTGGACTTGACTTGACTATGTGCAGGACTTGACTAGTTTCAGTGACAGCAGACATAGACTTGAGACTTACTGGAATGACTGTAGCTTTTGGGGTCTTCCAGATGCTGATCACTTGCAGTGAGATCTCTGGTGGTTGCTGTGCTCATCAAAGACTTGATGCTTGCAGCAGCAGAGCTGGTAGCAAAGAGGCCTAATTGTAATGGCCACCCCTTTATATAAGGGGGGGGCTGGACTAAAGCCCATTTGTCAAGCTGCGGGTTATAGGTTAAGCTGGTACTCTCTGGAAAACATGTGACAACAAATCATGTGACTGCATAACATAACATGTGACAGACTCACAGGTCCTTGAGACCTCCCACAACAACTCTGCTCTATCTATACATTAGGGGACTGTCTAGGCAGTAAAGTGGTATACACCCCTTTATAAAACCAACACGGGGAGACCTTGCAGGGGATCCCCCAAGTCACTGAGGGGCTCAACCTGACAGGACCATGTCTTGTACTGGGACCTCACAGAGGTACTAAAGGGAGAGATGGCAGGTGGGAATAGGGTGAGAGGACAGGTGAGAAGAGGAAGAGGGCAGGTTAGGGAGGCAGCTGCCATTGAAAGAAAAGGTGTGGGGGTCATTTTTGCCATAAGTTTGAAGGGGAGGGTTAAGAAGTGGTGAAAACTGCCAGGTGAGTAGAGGGGTAGGAATGGGGACAGAACTGCTTCACTATGGTGTTTGTTTCCTACAGCAGTATTTATTGCTGCCCTGTGGTGTAGGTTTAGTTCAAGTGGAACTATGTTTGTTGTTGCACTGTGGTATTGGTTAAAGGGGTACTCCAATGGAAAACATTTTTTTTTTTTAAATCAACTAGTGCCAGAAAGTTAAACAGATTTGTAGATTATTTATATAAAAAAAAATCCCAATCCTTCCAGTACTTATCAGCTGCTGTATAATACAGAGGAAGTTCTTTTCGTTTTGAATTTCCTTCCTGTCTTTCCATGATGCTCTCTGATGACCCCTCTGTCCATGTCAGGAACTGTCCAGAGCAGGAGCAGTTTGCTATGGGGATTTGCTCCTACTTTGGACAGAAACGTTGGCGACGAGAGGTGGCAGAAACGTTGCTCTGTATACTCTGGAATGATGCAATACATTTTCCTTATTTTTGCACTTACTATTTGGTGTGCTGCTGCTATTTGGATTTATTAGATAGATAGATAGATAGATAGATAGATAGATAGATAGATAGATACTGTAGTATCATAGGGCTGATAGTTGTTCAAATAAAAGTTGTAATAATAACCGCCAAAAATGAAATTAAAAATTAAATAAGGATAAACTGGTAGCTAAAAATGTAGAGAAAATGTAGTTGTAAAGGTGAGCAAGAAGAAAGGGAAATAAAAAAAAAGTTGCAGGAGAGGAACCGAGACCACGAGATGAGCAAAGAACTATAGTGTCAGCAAAAAGGTGTGAAATTTAGCTTTTGTTCTTACACGAAAAATGTAGAATGAGGCTTCTGCCCCCCCCCCCCCCCCCCTCCCCTCCTTCTTGAGTAAGAACAGGTGCATAGAGAGACTTCACCCGCCACAGGATCCTTCTGAAACTAGGAAGGAGAACTACAAGTTAGTAAATATTTATTACTGTTCCCCTTTAGATGCTTATATAATACACTGATGGATCACTCATTTTGTTAAGTGCTTAAAGGGGTATTCCGGTGTAAAAAAAAATTTTAAATCAACTGGTGCCAAAAAAGTTAAACAGATTTGTAAATTACTTCTATTAAAAAAATCTTAATCTTTCCAGTACTTATTAGCTGCTGTATGTTACAGAGGAAATTCTTTTCTTTTTGGATTTCTTTTCTGTCTGTCCACAGTGCTCTCTGCTGACACCTCTGTCCATTTTAGGAACTGTCCAGAGTAGCACAGGTCTGCTATGGGGATTTTCTCCTGCTCTGGACAGTTCCTGACATGGACAGAGGTGTCAGCAGAGGGAACTGTGGACAGGCAGAAAAGAAATGCAAAAAGAAAAGAATTAAATCTGTAGTTTACAGCAGCTAATAAGTACTGGAAGGATTAAGATTTTTTTTTTAAAAGAAGTAATTTACTAATCTGTTTAACTTTCTGGCACCAGTTGATTTAAAAAAATAAAAAGTTTTCCACCGGAGTACACCTTTAAAGGGGAACTCCACCACTAGACATCTTATCCCCTATGCAAAGGATTGGGGATAACGTGTGATTGCAGGGGTCCCGCTGCTGGGGACCCCCGTGATCTGGCTGCGGTACCCCAGACATCTGGTGCACAGAGCGAACTTCGCTCCATGCCGGATGACTGGCAATGTGGGGCGGAGGCTCGTGACATCATGGGCACGCCCTGTTTGTGATGTCACAGCCATGCCCCCTCAATGCAAGTCTATGGGAGGGGGCGTGCCCATGACGTCACGAGCCTCTGGCACTGCACCCGACACTCTAAACGAATGCCGGGTGCAGCAGGGATCCCCAGCACCAGGATCCCTGCGATTAGACATCTTATCCCCTATCCTTTTTATAGAGGATAAGATGTCTAGGAGCAGAGTACCCCTTTAACCCCTTAAGGACCAGGCCATTTTACACCTTAAAGACCAGAGCATTCTTTGCAAATCTCACCACTGTCACTTTAAACATTAATAACTCTGGAATGCTTTTAGTTATCATTCTGATTCCGAGATTGTTTTTTCGTGACATATTCTACTTTAACATAGTGGCAAAATTTTTGTGGTAACTTGCATCCTTTCTTGGTGAAAAATCCCCAAATTTGATGAAAAAAAATGAAAATTTTGCATTTTTCTAACTTTGAAGCTTTCTGCTTGTAAGGAAAATGGATATTCAAAATAATTATTTTTTTGGGTTCACATACACAATATGTCTACTTTATGTTTGCATCATAACATTTATGAGTTTTTACTTTTGGAAGACACCAGAGGGCTTCAAAGTTCAGCAGCAATTTGAAATGTTTTCAAACTCGCTATTTTTCAGGGACCAGTTCAGTTTTGAAGTGGATTTGAAGGGTCTTCATATTAGAAATACCCCATAAATGACCCCATTATAAAAACTACACCCCCCAAAGTATTCAAAATGACATTCAGTAAGTGTATTAACCCTTTAGGTGTTTCACAGGAATAGCGGCAAAGTGAAGGAGAAAATTCAAAATCTTCATTTTTTACACTCGCATGTTCTTGTAGACCCAATTTTTGAATTTTTGCAAGGGGTAAAAAGGAGAAAATTTTTACTTGTATTTGAAACCCAATTTCTCTCGAGTAAGCACATACCTCATATGTCTATGTTAATTGTTCGGCGGGCGCAGTAGAGGGCTCAGAAGGGAAGGAGCGACAAATGGTTTTTGGGGGCATGTCACCTTTAGAAAGCCCCTATGGTGCCAGGACAGAAAAAAAAAACAAAAACACATGGCATACCCCACAGGTGATTCACGACTTTTGCATATGTAAAAAAAAAAATTTTACCTAAAATGCTTGGTTTCCCAAAAATTTTACATTTTTAAAAAGGGTAATAGCAGAAAATACCCCACAAAATTTGAAGCCCAATTTCTCCCGATTCAGAAAACACCCCATATGGGGGTGAAAATTGCTCTGCTGGTGCACTACAGGTCTCAGAAGAGAACGAGTCACATTTGGCTTTTTGAAAGCAAATTTTGCTCTGGGGGCATGCCGCATTTAGGAAGCCCCTATGGTGCCAGAACAGCAAAAAAAAAAAAAAACACATGGCATACCATTTTGGAAACTAGACCCCTCGGGGAACGTAACAAGGGGTAATGGGAACCTTTATACCCCACAGGTGTTTCACGACTTTTGTATATGTAAAAAAAAAATTTTTTTTTACCTAAAATGCTTGTTTTCCCAAAAATTTTACATTTTTAAAAAGGGTAATAGCAGAAAAAACCACCCAAAATTTGTAACACAATTTCTCCCGAGTACGGCGATACCCCATATGTGGCCCTAAACTGTTGCCTTGAAATACGGCAGGGCTCCAAAGTGAGAGAACGCCATGCGCATTTGAGGCCTAAATTAGGGACTTGCATAGGGGTGGACATAGGGGTATTCTACGCCAGTGATTCCCAAACAGGGGGCCTCCAGCTGTTGTAAAACTCCCAGCATGCCTGGACAGTCAGTGGCTATCTGGCTATACTGGGAGTAGTTGTTTTGCAACAGCTGGAGGCTCCGTTTTGGAAACAGTGGCGTACCAGACGTTTTTCCTTTTTATTGGGGAGGGGAGGGGGGCTGTGTAGGGGTATGTGTATATGTAGTGTTTTTTACTTTTTATTTTATATTTTGGTAGTGTAGTGTTTTTAAGGTACAGTCACACGGACGTGGGTTCACAGTAGTTTCTCGCTGGCAGCTTGAGCTGCGGCAGAAAATTTGGTGCAGCTCAAACTTGCAGCCGGATACTTACTGTAAACCTCCGCCCATGTGAGTGTACCCTGTACGTTCACATTGGGGGGGGGGGGGGAAATACCTCCAGCTGTTGCAAAACTACAACTCCCAGCATGTACGGTCTATCAGTGTATGCTGGGAGTTGTAGTTTTGCAACCGCTGGAGGCTCCGTTTTGGAAACAGTGGCGTACCAGACGTTTTTAATTTTTATTGGGGAGGGGGGCTGTGTAGGGGTATGTGTATATGTAGTGTTTTTTACTTTTTATTTTATTTTTTATTAGTGTAGTGTTTTTAGGGTACAGTTCCACGGGCGGGGGGTTCACAGTAGTTTCTCGCTGGCAGTTTGAGCTGCGGCAGATACTTACTGTAAACCTCCGCCCATGTGAGTGTACCCTGTACATTCACATTTGGGGGGGAGAAACATCCAGCTGTTGCAAAACTACAACTCCCAGCATGTACGGTCTATCAGTGCATGCTGGGAGTTGTAGTTTTGCAACATCTGGAGGCACACTGGTTGTGAAACACAGAGTTTGGTAACAAACTCAGTGTTTTGCAACCAGTGTGCCTTCAGCTGTTGCAAAAGCTACAACCCCCAGCATGTTCGGACAGCGGAAGGGCATGCTGGGTCTTGTAGTTATGCAACAGCCGGAGGCAAACTACTTTGGCTGGGGATTGTAGTTATGCAACAGCTGGAGACACACTGGTTTGCTACTTAACTCAGTGTGCCTTCAGCTGTTGCAAAACTACAACTCTCAGCAGTCACCGACAGCCAACGGGCATGTTGGGAGTTTTAGTTATGCAACCAGCAGATGCACCACTACAACTCCCAGCATGCACTTTAGCTGATTGTGCAAGCTGGGAGTTGTAGTTATACAACAGCTGAAGGTACACTTTTCCTTAGAAAAAATGTGCCTCCAGCTGTTGCAAAACTATAAGTCCCAGCATGCCCATAAGGGAATGCTGGGAGTTGTGGTGGTCTGCCTCCTGCTGTTGCATAACTACAGCTCCCAGCATGCCCTTTTTGCATGCTGGGAGTTGTTGCTAAGCAACAGCAGGAGGCTGTCACTCACCTCCAACTACAGATCCACGCCGCCGCCGCGCAGGTCTGTCCCTCGCCACCGCCGTCACTCCTGGGGCACCGATCCCAACAGGGACGCCGGGGATCGGGGTCCCCAGCATCCGGGGTCTTCTTCCCGCACCTGCTCACGTCCTCCGGAAGAGGGGCGGAGCGGGTTGCGGGAGTGACACTCGCAGCAGGTGCCCTGATTGGTCGGCCGGGAAACCGGCCGACGAATCAGGGCGATTGTGAGGTGGCACCAGTGCCACCTCACCCCTGCTAGCTATGGCTGTTTGGGCCGTCTCTGACGGCCCCGATCAGCCAGTAAATCCGGGTCACTGGAGACCCGATTGACCCAGAATCCGCCGCAGATCGCTGGGCTGAATTGTCCAGCGATCTGCGGCCATCGCCGAAACCCCCTGGGCGATATGCCGGGATGCCTGCTGAACGATTTCAGCAGGCATCCGGCACCGGCTCTGCTCCAGCTAGCGGCTGTGGCCGGAAATGCGCAGGGCGTATCCATACGCCCTGTGTCCTTAAGGACTTGGAAACGGGGGCGTATGGATACGCCCTGTGTCCTTAAGGGGTTAAAGTGTTGTTGTTGTTTTTTTTTTGTTTTTTTTATCTAAACATCAAAAATTCTGTGTTGTACAATGTCATAACACAACAAACTTTGGATAGAGTTCTATTTTTGTAATAAAGAGATCCAGATAACCCACTGCCGTTTCCATAGCCATAGAATGCCTGTAACCACCACTAGGGGAACCATGTCGGCTGTTAAAATACAGTGGTCCCTCAACATACGATGGTAATCCGTTCCAAACGGACCATCGTTTGTTGAAACCATCGTAAGTTGAGGGATCCGTGCAATATAAAGTATTTCAGTCTGACCTCAGTGCTCTCTGCTGACACCTCTGTCCATGTGAGGAACTGTCCAGAGCAGGAGAGGTTTGCTATGGGGATTTGCTAGTAATCTGGACAGTTCCTGCTATGGACAGAGGTGTCAGCAGAGAGCACTGTGGTCAGACAGAAAGGAATTCCAGAAAGAAATACACTTCCTGTGGAGCATATAGCAGCTGATAAGTACTGAAAGGATTACAATTTTTAAATAGAAGTAATTTACAAATCTGTTTAACTTTCTGGTACCAGTTGATTTAAAAAAATAGTTTTCCACCGGAGTACCCCTTTAAAGCTAGTGAATAAATTTGAGGGTTGACAGTATGTGTGCAAACCACAAAAAATCCAAGTATAAGATTCAGTGTCCATGGTTCTAACCATGACC
Source organism: Hyla sarda (assembly GCF_029499605.1). Taxonomy (NCBI): domain Eukaryota; kingdom Metazoa; phylum Chordata; class Amphibia; order Anura; family Hylidae; genus Hyla; species Hyla sarda. Next base: position 19,954,605 of record NC_079198.1, on the reverse strand, counting down.
CAGTTACAGTCCTTGGATGGAGGACCATGCATACTGTTCAAGTCATTCAGAGCTATGTGCACACTACACGTATAAAGACTGAACTGCCTGTATAATCTACATTTGTGGTTTTGCATGCCCGTTACTATGACACAATTTGAACCTCAACTTTTTTGTCTTATATATTTTATTCCTTGCATTGGGTGGGTGGTCCAGATTAGGAAATGGGGTCTTTTTTCCCCCCAGAAAAAGCAGCACTCTTATCCATGGACTGTGGCATGAACATGAAGGATGGTGAACTGTAGCACCAGACATATATAGCATTCTGGTGCTGTTTCCTAAAATACGCCCTATTTTTTACTGCGGTTTTTGTGCTCGTACAGCCATAGGTTTTCACTGTTATGAAGTTGTGTCAACCTCCCATTTATTGTCACTTCTTTGTTTCCCAGTGAGTGTGATCGCTTCTGCCAGCACTGCTCTTTTCTGAACTATCTTCCTTTACTTTCCTTATGACCTTTGGCTATAGCCTGCACAGCAGTGTATGTATTAGGCTGCGTTTCCACTTGGCGGCTTTTTGGCTATCTGCCACCGCAGGTTTTAAAGGGGTACTCCGCTGCTAGACATCTTATTAGGGGATGAGATGTCTGATCACGGGGGTCCCACTGCTCCCGCAGTACCCGGCATTGTAAACAAATGTCGAGTTTCTGTGGCAGTCATCGTAACGTCAAGGTCCCGCCACCTCTATTCATGTATATGGGAGGGGGCGTGTCGGCCGACACGCCCGCTCCCATAGACATGAATGGAGGAGAGTGGCGTGACATCACAAGGAGGGGGTGGCAGTGATGTCACAAGCACAGCTGCTGGAGCACCAGAGTACCCCTTCAAGACAAAGCCAGAAGTGGATCCAGTAGGAAGTAGAAGTACTTCCTTTATATTTCTCTGCAGAAGAAGTTTTTCAAAAACACTGCCAAATGGAAACACAGCCTAATACTGACTTTTTCACATTCTACAAATGGCCCTCAGTTTGTCTTCTGGGTAATTTTCCAGCATGGCGATCAAGAAGGCAAACTGCATTTTATTCAGATCACAAAGATTATTTCAGAAGAAAAGCCTGTATACCACATAGATAGACAAATAACAGCACATAGAAGAAGTTATTTGACCACAAGAATAGTAAAGAACTAGTAAGAAGTCCAAATATGTTTTTTAAAGGGGTACTCCGCCCCTAGACATCTTATCCCCAATCCAAAGGAGGCTTGTGACGTCACGGTCCCGGCCAGCTCATGACATCATGGCCACGTCCCCTCTATGCAAGTCTATTGGAGGGGGCGCGGCTGTGGCTGCACCGGACACTCTAAACGAATGCTGAGTGCAGCAGGGAGATCGCGGGGGTCCTCAACAACAGGACCCCCGCGATCAGACATCTTATCCCATATCCTTTGGATAGGGGATAAGATGTCTAGGGGCAGAGTACCCCTTTAAGTAAGCTAGAGCTGACTTACTTGTAGCTCCAGAGCTCCTTTACCTTAGAACTGAGCTCAGACATTGGCTGAATGACCAGACAGGACCAGCCTAAAATAAGCTTTGCCTTTCCCCCACTTCCTGCAATCCATCTCTGTGTCTTTGTTACTAGAGATGGACTGAGCCTAACAACAGGTAATAAGCAGCAAATGCCAAAACGGCTTAAATTTGCTAGCCATTTTTTTTTGCACTAAAAACTGTCATTTTTAAATTTCACCTAAGCTTTCATACAACTTCTGACATGTCATAGAGGCAGGTAAAAATTTGTGACCCGTGGGTGCTGCTGCTGGGAATCCCACAAATCACTCAGGTGAGCGCTTTTGTCCTGTCATTCTAGCAATCATTGGGGGTTTGAGAAGCTGGACCCCCACCAATCACAACTTCTGACACGTCTCTATGGCATGAGAAACTCCTACAACAGGGCATTTGTAAACCAGACAGTACATAGTAGCCCATATTTATCAATCAGCCTAAAACCCTAATTGTCTGGTTTCCCCATAGCAACCAATCACAGCTCAACTTTCACTTTACAAGAGCTTGTTAAGATATGAAAGCTGAGCTGTGATTGGTTGTTATGGGGAAAACCAGATAAGTATATAAGCTAAACTATGTACTCCCAAAAAAATAGCACACCACATTAAAATCAGTACAAAAAAAAAAAAAAAAAACTATGTAAAACATGGTGTGGCTACACCTAATAACAGGCACAAAATGGGGGGGGGGGGGGGGGTGCACAGTGTAGACTTAAGGGGGTACTCCACCTTAGATAAACATGTCCTCTATCCAAGGATCGTCTCCTCCTATGATTGATTGAGTGGGTCTTCACTTTAGCACAAGGAGAGCACCTTAGAATTTGGGGTTGGAGTTATAGAGTGCTCAGTGGGGAGAAGCAGTGTCCAGAGGTGATAGATGGGCCTCCATTTGAGAGAGATCGTGGGGGTCGCAGAGGCCAGACCCCCCATGATCAGACACTTATCCCCTATCCTGTGGATATGGGATGTATTTATCTAAATGGGGGGTACCCTTTTAAATACGAGAAACAAATCAGTCTAAAAGGACAAGCAATAAAGCAGTGTAGCATCAATAAAGTTATAAAGCAGAATAACATCAATAAAGCAAATACTATTCCAACAGGCATTAGAACAATGTCTACATCACAATAACCACCCTAGTAGCAAATATTCCTAAAGTAGCACCAGACTTCTCAACGCTGTTTTGCCACTGCAGCTTTATATGGGTCCAATATGTTGTCTTTTTAAAGTTGTTCCAGCTGAAATATTTTCTCAAAAAATGGTCTTTGGTCGAAGAAGGGGGTTGTCAAAAAAGAGCATCTTCCATAGACTATAATGGGGGGGGGGGGGGGGGGGGGGGAAAGTGGGTGTTCTTCTGTATAGGTCTTTAATAAAGTTGCATTCGATTTTCATCATACATGTAAAGCATCATTGTTATTCTTATTACAATGGAATTAGAGAAATATTCCAGTCAATTCGTAATGCTTACCTTTGCTCCTTATCTCTAGCAGTTGGTTCTTTAAAGCATCTGTCTAGGAGAATCCATGGCCTGAAAATGTTAAATTACACCTGAAGGCCAGTGAGGGGCATCGCTGGTGGTCACTAAAGGGCATTGCAGTGCTAAGACCTATTCCTTTTAGTTAGACCTCTAATAAGAAATGTATAGATCGCTCTACAGAGCTCTTTCATTCTGGAAGTAACTGGTGGTCTATGATCTAAGACTTAAAAAAAAGTAGATCAGAAGATCATTTTGACTGCATTTCTTCTGTAGGTGAAATTGTTAGAGATCCCTCATTGTGTTACTTTTACTTCTTGATATTACATTAATGTGAGTCATCTATGGATTTGCTATTTCAGTTTATTCCTAATGCTTATCATTTCTACCAACTGTATAGTATATAGTACATAAATTATGCATGGGGCACCAAGGTAGGAGGACGAGATAGGAGGAGAATGCAGACAAAATTACTGGCAAAAGGCCCATAATGTTTGATGTAAGCAAGAGCTATAGCTGTAGGAGTTTCAGAAGTAGCATTGAAGGGGTATTCCTACTTTATACATCTTATCCCCTATCCAAAGGATAGGGGATAAGATGTATAATCGCAGGGGTCCCGACGCTGGGGACCCCCGCGATCTCGGTGCAGCCCCTGGCATTCTATGCCGAACGCTGCCTCTGAGATGGGGACGTGATGTCATGATCACGCCCCCTAGTGACGTCACGTCACACCCTCTCCATTCATGTCTAAGGGTGGGGGCGTCACACCCCCTCCCATAGACATGAATGGAGGGGCATGGCGTGACCGCAGTAGGGGGCGTGATCATGACATCACGTCCCCATCTCAGAGGCAGCGTTCGGGGGTGATGTCACGTCCCCGTCTTGGAGGCAGCGCTCGGCACAGAATGCCGGGGCTGCACTGAGATTGCAGGGGTCCCCTTCTTATCCCCTAGGGCTCCCCTCCATTTGATAGCTTATGTGATTCCTAGCATATTTGTCAATGAATTAATTTATCAAAAATGACTCCTTAACTTAAAAAACAGCTCTAATGTCTTGGACAATGGGTTTCTCACTTACCTGCAAACTGCCTGTTATTAAAGGGGTACTTCACTGGAAAACATTTTTTTTAGGTCAATTGGTGCCAGAAAGTTAAACAGATTTGTAAATGACTTCTATTTAAAAATCTTAACCCTTCCAGTACTGATCAGCTGCTGTATGCTCCACGGGAAGTTCTTTTCTTTTTGAATTTCCTTTCTGTCTGACCACAGTGCTCTCTGCTGACACCTCTGTCCATTTAAGGAACTGTCCAGAGCAAGATAGGTTTGCTATGGGGGTTTTCTCCTACTCTGGACCGTTCCTAAAATGGACAGAGATGTCAGCAGTGAGCAATGTGGTCGGACAGAAAGGAAATTAAAAAATAATAGAACTTCCAGTGGAGTTTTCCAGTGGAGTATCCCTTTAAGCTCAGCTCATCTTTAGTAACAGCAAATCATTAGGCTAAGTTCAGACAGCCCCTGTGCTCCGGTAAAGGTTGCTCCATTGCTCAGTCTGTTGGAAGGACAGGGGTGGGGCATGGGGCAGAGAAAAAAAAATACTGCACGTCCGATCTTTTTTCTCTACTCAACTCCCCTAGAATACCTGAAACCTGATGGACCCCATTCAAGTCAATAGGAATCGTAGTGACTCGGTGGTGTCAGTTGTGCTCCAACGTGTTTAGGGGACAAAGAAAGAGCTTGACAGATCATTACCGGGTCAGAGCACAACAGCAGTGGCCTTACAAAACACAGGAAGTGACAGTGAGGCTTAAAGGGGTACTCCACTGCCCCAGCATTGGAACATTTTGTTCTGAACGCTGGGTGTGGACTGCAGGGGTCGTGACCTCATGGCCACACCCCTTATGATGTCAAACCTTAATGCAAGTCTTTGGAAAAGGGCATGACAAATTCAACTGGTTTGAATTTGCAATTAAATAGATCATTCGCAAAGGTGACAGAAAACCACAGCTTTTTCACAACAATTAGTGTACCATTAAAAAAAACCATGCCATGACACAAATATTGCACTGAAACCTGTGTAAAGAGTGGTGCAGAAAGTGGTGCAAAAGATTACTTCTTTTATTTTTGAGATCCCTCTTTAAAAATTAAAGAAGAAATCTGATTAGTTGCTGTCGGCAACTGCACTAATCTTTCTCTACACAGGTTTTGCGAAGTGTCCCCCATTGTGTTTGCGTGCACTTCTTTTTGAAAACGGTAGTGGAATAGTCCTACTCCAATCTGTGTTGGTTACTGTTTAGTGTCCCTCGCAGAGATCTTCACCTAACACCTGCTATCTTTAAAATGGCTGATGAGGCTATGTGTATATGCTTTTATCAAGGCTCTGACAACTCCTCATTTGCTTGAATAGGTTTAATGGGTTACCCATTAAGTAATGTGAATCTTCCTTTTTCTCCTTCCCGCCATGTGGCTTACTCAATTTTAGCAGGAATGGCCAAAATGAACTGTCCGAGTATAGTGTTTTCACCACACTGAAAATGTAGCAAAGGTCAGACCGCATCTGGGTATGATGGTTTCAGTTTGCTCATCATTAGTTTAAAAGTATCTCGTAAGACTTAATCCCATTTCCAGCACCTTTTGTGGCTATAGAGCTAAACAGAAATATATATTTTTGTTTTTCTAAGAATTCTTTGTTGCATTAAACTTAATGATACTGCTTCCTCCCTTTCACCACACACTTGTTACTATTCACGCTAAACCAAGCTACGGTTTTTAAGTAAACTTTTTAACCACTGCATCACGTTCCACTCCAGTCGGTGTTATGAAATAAATAATATTTATTATTATTCATTATTATATAAGTAGTAGTTTTAATAATTAAATTGGCACTGTCAACATTTTTTTTTTGCTTCTGGTAAATAAAGAATCTTTCTATTGTACTTTGTTTAAGAAAGAAAAAAAAAAAAAAGCTGCCACTAGGTGTCTCCCTACTTGTCCAAAGCACATTTCCCTCATCTCTTGCACAGACTTTGGAAGTCCAAAATCAGGAAATGCTGTCTAGAGTGCTGAGTGGGGGAAGAGCGGAGTGCAGCCTTATCCAATCATAGCTCATCTCACACTGAACTGCTCTGGGTTGTGTGTATCAGAGTGAGGGAGGAAGCTATCCCCTGTATGGCTTCAGATGATGTCACACCTGCTGGGGAACGCCCCTTCCGAGTCTGTGAATCTGACTGAGACTGAGCAGAAAATACAGAGCAAAATAAAGGTAGAAAACATAACAAAAATAATAAAAATAAAGGCAGGGGGTGGTTTATCATGATGGGGGCAGTGAACTGGGAGGATTATAAAATTTTACAAGATCATGACAGGTACTCTTTAAATAATAAATTGCAGCACTAGAATATCCCAACACAACACAAATATTTAAGGCTTCTTACTGCTACGACCATTACACTACAAATCATCCTCAGATCCTGCCAGTACAGAGCTCACATTGTGTGCATTCCAGTGCACAGCTATTGCTCCTGCTCTGCACACCTGAAAGGACCTGCAGCCTCTTAACTACAAGCCCTTTTAGCCTGGGTCTGTGAGCCGGGATCTAGTGCCCCACTCACTCCTCTCTGGGGAGCTGAAACAACATGGTGGATCATCTCCTACACTTGACAGATTCACTGACAGATTTGGCAGAGAAACCTTCTTTTCTACATTGATATTGTTCTATATCTTCTGCTCAGTCTCACTGAGCTCCACAGACTGGGAAGGGGCATTCCCCAGCAGACGTGATATCAGCTGAAGCCATACAGGGGGGGACTACCTCTCTTCCTCTTTTACACACACACAGCTGAGAGCAGTTCATTGTGAGATGGGCTGTGATTGCCCCCTCATCAGTACTGAACTCTACATTGTGTCAGCTCTGCCCAGCAGCTGCAAAAGGAGGAGAAATATTCAGCACAATATTCAGCTCAATGCACTGAAGGTATCATGACTCTACAGTCTAGCATCCAGGCGTACAGGCTTCTGGCACACTCTCTAGCTATACAGGCCAATAACAATCTCTACACTTTCTCAAGTAGTCATTTATGTGAATAATGTCTATTTAAAGTGACAGGAAACAGTTCCTGCAGGGGAGAATAAACTGTTCACCTCCCTTACATAGTAAACATCAGGAATCCATCCGTTTGCTCTCTTCTCAGCGTCTGACAAACCACAATGTTCCCACACTAAAATAGTTGTGGTGTAACTCTCTATTACAAAATAATCCTTAATAGAGCAATAGCAGACGGGAAATTGTTTTACAGCTATAGATCAGTGTTTTCCCAACCAGGGTGCCTCCAGCTGCTGCAAAACTACAACTCCCAGCATGCCCGGACAGCCTTTAGCTGTCCGGGCATGCTGGGAATTGTAATTTTGCAACAGCTGTAGAGACACTTGGGGACCATGTGCCTAATATATAAGTAACGTCTGTATGGAACATTGCAAGTAGTGTCCAGGGTGTTAGGGGTGTTTGTGGCGAACCAGGGGGAACATGTGGGGCAGAGGCCTAGTGTGATTGTTGGGTGAATGATGAGAGTTGCAGTCCTCAGTAGTCACGGTCTTATTCACAGTGGTTGGGGTCCTTCCACCAGACCTCTCACACTCCGTGGGCTGGACTACAACCACTATAATGATAATAGTCGTTGTAGTCCCCGGGGGCCTCGATGGTTGGTTGGTGGGCCCCAAATGGCGGGGTACAAATAAGTAGCCAGAGACTAGAAAGCGGCACACTTTATTTGGCAAACTGAAGGTCGCTTCCACTTTAAGATGGAGACATACAGAGGGTGTTTATCAAAACCTGTGTAGAGGAAAAGTTGACCAGTTGCCCATAGCAACCAATCAGATCTCTTCTTTCATTTTTAAGAGGCCCTTTTAAAAATGGAAGATGCAATCTGATTGGTTGCTGTGGGCAACAACTTTTCCTCTACACAAGTTTTGATAAATCTCCCCCCTGTAGTCTTTAACATAGGTTTTAAGTAGTCTTTGGATTAGGCTGAAGCAATGTTCCCAATAAAGGTCAGGCCATATGCCAGCGGCTTAGTTCATGGCTGTGAGGTCCTTGTACATCTTCCCCTCACAGGTTACATTGTCTACCCTTTATAGTCAGATACTCCGACTCCTTGCAAAACAAAACTTTCAACTGATTTACTTTCTGACTAGCTCCCTCCCGTAGAGAGGCTGGTCCCGGCCGCTGTCTAGCAGCATTACTTAAAATGTTAAAAAAAATAAAAAAAACTTTTACTTACCTCCAGGTGACTCCTCAGGTGACCCGCTCTGGTCCCCGGCTGCGCTCCTATTTCTCTCAGAAATCATGATGCCTGAGCCCAGAGTGTGTTGGCCAATTATTGGCCACGACGGTGTCCCAAGGGACCAGAACGGGACACCGGCTGTGTAATGAAGAAAACTGTGTCCCTGTAGCAGAATTTGGCCCCATGCAAAGGGGCACAGTGTTTGGCTTTACATCCCGCTCCCTCTCACTCCACCACCGCTACCCTCTCTCAGGGGGAAGGGGACAGAGTTTCTCCTCCCATTTCCCAGCATTTCTCCCATCCACCATCAACCATACAGTCCTCGCTGTAAGGGCATGCTGTGGGAGTTGTAGTCTTGCAATAGGTAGCGGGCAGATGGTAGATGTGCGGCGCGGGCAGGTGATAGATGTGTGAGCAGGTGGGAGAAAGGCTGTGAAGCGCTCTTCTGGCTGCACTCCACAGTCTGTCTTAGCCGCGGGAAGATGTCTAGAGAAACTGCGTCCCTGAAACCCTGAGAAAAGAAAGCGGGGATGGAGTGAGAGGGATCGGGTTGTCAAACAGAAAACTGTGTCCCTGTGCGGAGGATAACAGGGACACAGTTTTCTTCATTACAACTGCACCACTGGAGCGCTGGAGGTAAGTAAAACTAAAAAGAGTTTGACGGACATTATTGACGGGGCATAACGGTAATGTAAATGTAGCCTTAGTGGTTTGTAAAGCATGTGATCATTGTGTTAATGGTACTGTATGTAAAGCATGTGTCCAGTATGTTAAAGGACATCTGCAGCGGTACAAACACTTACCCCCTATCCTCAAGATAGGGGATAAGTGTTTGATCGCGGGGGGTCCGAACGCTGCGGCCCCCGGCGATCTCCTGTATGGGGCCGCGGCTCTCCCGTGCAGGGGGCATGCTAGACGCAGCATGACGTTGTGGCCGGCATGCCTCCTCCATACATCTCTATGGGAGAACTGTATGGAGATGGGGAGGAGACGGGGTGTCACCGTCGACCTCTAGGTCGACGCTACGTCACCATGGGCGCTAATGGCAGCACCCCGTTAGGGAGATCGAGGGGGGTCCCAGCGGTCGGACCCCCCTTGATCAAACACTTATCCCCTATCCTGTGGATAGGGGATAAGTGTAATTCCGCTGCAGTTGTCCTTTAATAGTGTGTAAAGCATGTGCTCAGTGTCTTAGGGGTGTGTAAATGATGTGTTCAGTGTGTTACTGGTATGTGCGGCAGGTTGTCCAATCAATTAATGGTAAGGGTGGCATGTGTCCAATGTGTTAGTGGTGTGGGCAGCTTGTGTTTAAACTTTTAGCAATGTATGCATCCTGTGCCTATGGTGTTGGCAATGGTTTTAGCAATGGTTTTGGCCTAGGTCCAATGTGCTTAAAAGCCTGATTCTAAGTAATTGTGCATACACAGACTCACACCATAAAACAAATATAGAGTAAAGGTGATCACTGATTCTTTAACTTGTCTCCAGGATAGAAAATAAAATGCTTGTGGCAGAATCCAACCAGTCAATGATGAAGGATTAACAGGATCCGAAACCCGTCTGACCACCATGATGTTTGTATCTGTCATGTGGTTTTAATTGATGAAGAAATAAAGCCACGTTGAGGTTATTGACCATGAAACACATTACACACCACTAACACACTGAACACATGCTTTACACACCACTAATACTCTATTACGGGGGTGTCATGATCCCGGCTGGTAGGAGGTGGATCCTCTGTGCCAGAGAGGGATTGGCGTGGACCGTGCTAGTGGACCGGTTCTAAGGCACTACTGGTGTTCACCAGAGCCCGCCGCAAAGCGGGATGGTCTTGCTGCGGCGGTAGTGACCAGGTCGTATCCACTAGCAACGGCTCAACCTCTCTGACTGCTGAAGATAGGCGCGGTACAAGGGAGTAGACAAAGCAAGGTCGGACGTAGCAGAAGGTCGGGGCAGGCAGCAAGAATCGTAGTCAATAAGGCAAGCAGGAGGTCAAGTACACGGTATGGATAAACACAGTAACGCTTTCACTAGGCTCTAAGGCAACAAGATCCGGCAAGGGAGTGCATGGGAGGAGATCAGATATAGCCAGGGAGCAGGTGGAAGCCAATTAAGCTAATTGGGCCAGGCACCAATCATTGGTGCACTGGCCCTTTAAGTCTCAGAGAGCTGGCGCGCGCGCGCCCTAGAGAGCGGAGCCGCGCGCGCCAGCACATGACAGCAGGGGACCGGGACGGGTAAGTGACCTGGGATGCGATTCGCGAGCGGGCGCGTCCCGCTGTGCGAATCGCATCCCCGACGGCCATGACAGTGCAGCGCTCCCGGTCAGCGGGACCGACCGGAGCGCTGCGGAGAGAGAGACGCCGTAAGCGCTCCGGGGAGGAGCGGGGACCCGGAGCGCTAGGCGTAACAGGGGGCAGGAAGAAGTGAGCCTTAAAGCTGTCCCTAAGCTGTCCCTGCCTACTTTCCCATCCACCCTAAATGACTTATCAACAACTTGGAGCCGGTCCCTTCCTTGCACTAAAGTGTATGGGCATCGAAGTCAACAAAACAAACAGAACTGTACAAAACAGAAACATGATGGGAATACTACAAATCTACAAACAGATATACCAGGCAGAATATAGTGTACTAATAAACAGTTCAGAAATTAGGATAAAGATTAACAGCAGATATGATAAGTATACAGCAGACAAAACCTGGAGATGCAGGGGATGAACAGGTTAACTGAATGTCAGAACACAAAACGGGTCATGAAAATTACTCTTCCCATCCCAGGGAGAATTAACAAAGAAACTGTTCAGACATAAACAATGTCTGAACTGAACCCAAAGCTAAATACAGATAAACGGACATTACAACATGCAGTACACACCACTAGAACACTTAGCACATGCAGTACACACCACCAACACACTGGACAAATGGTTTACACACCACTAACACACTTAACAAATGCTTTACACACCACTAAGACTATTAACACATGCTTTACACACCACTAACACACTGAACATCTGCTTTACACATCACTAAGACACTGAACATTGGCATTACACACCACTAAATCACTAAATGCTTTACACACCACTAAGAATGTTAACACATGCTTTACACACCACTAACATGTTGAACACATGCTTTACATGTCACTAATAGTGTTGAGCGCGAATATTCGAAATTTGAATTATTAGCACTTGGCAATTTTGTGAATATAGTGATATATATTAGTAATGACAAATATATTTTTCATGCAAATATTTATGCAAATATTTATGCGACTGGACACTGATTCCCCCCCCCCCCCCCTTCTTATTTTAGCTGAGATATAACTGTGCTTGCGCACTATGCGAATTTCATTATGAATTTTCGCATGAGAGAAAAAAGAGAACGAACATAGCGAATATGTGAATTTTGCGAACATAGGTCTAATAATTCGTCCTTATATTCGCGAAATATTGTTATTTCGAATATGGCCCCTGCCTCTCATCACTAATTACTAACACACTTAACACATGCTTTACACACCACTAACACACTGAACACATGCTTTACACACCACTAACACAATGAACACAGGATTTACACACCACTAACACACTGAACACAGGATTTACACACCACTAACACACTGAACACAGGCTTTACACACCACTAACACACTGAACACAGGATTTACACACCACTAACACACTTAACACATGCTTTACACACCACTAACACACTGAACACATGCTTTACACACCACTAACACACTTAACACATGCTTTACACACCACCAAAACACTTAACACAGGCTTTATACACCACCAAAACACTTAACACAGGCTTTACACACCACCAACACACTTAACACAGGCTTTACACACCACTAACACACTGAACACAGGCTTTACACACCACTAACACACTGAACACAGGATTTACACACCACTAACACACTGAACACAGGCTTTACACACCACTAACACACTTAACACATGCTTTACACACCACTAACACACTGAACACAGGCTTTACACACCACTAACACACTGAACACATGCTTTACACACCACTAACACACTGAACACATGCTTTACACACCACTAACACACTTAACACATGCTTTACACACCACTAACACACTTAACACAGGCTTTACACACCACTAACACACTGAACACAGGCTTTACACACCACCAACACACTTAACACAGGCTTTACACACCACCAACACACTTAACACAGGCTTTACATACCACAAACACATTGGACGTAAGCTTATAGTAAGTCCATGGTGTTCTATGCTTATAGGCACGCTCAGTAGGCACGTGCTCACATCCTACTTCCCCACCTCCTGTCTTATATCTTATTGGTATTTCTGACTATTTGTTACATTCCACAAAACCATGGTGCATTGAGCTGACTAAAAGTGAAACAAGAGCTTCTGCTTAATATGTCCATAAGCATTGACTTGGTGAGTAAAGAATTCTTATTCTCTTTACTATATAGCAATAGAATTAGTGACTATAGTAAAGGAATTCAGTAAATTACTGATGTAAATACGCAACTTCATTTATAATATTCAGTGGCTTTATAGAATTTATTGAATTTAAAAATAAATAAAAACATTTTGCAAATTATTTACAATACAATTTAGAGAATACTAAAACATTTAATTTACAATATAATATAGGACTAGTAACTGGATTCAATCTTTTTTTTCTCAATGATTTTAACATAGATTTCAGTGAACTTTTAATAAAATTGTCATTTTCATTAATATTGCATTGAATTCTACTATAGAATTCTGGGATTTCCATTGAGAGAACATTGAATTTTACTTAGAATTTCTATATCTCATATATACGATTTGCAATTATTGATTTGATGTATGAAGCTGTGAGGGTAATTTCTGACATAGAGGTGTTACACTGTGATTTTTCTAGTTCTACGGTTTTCTAGTATTTAAAATTTCTTTCTAAATTCTTTTTGTTAATCATGACTTGAATATGAGCATTTACGGGATTTCTGCATTTACTTATATTATATTTTTAGTAAGTCTTTAGTTATAACAATGTGGTGCACTAGATGATAGTACAGAGGACCAGGCCAACTGAGCCAGACCCAGGTAGAGATCATGTAGATTCAATGAATATTATAAAATGATAAACTATTTACTTTATGTTTTTTTATTTTATTTATTTTATTTTTTTATTTTTTATGTTAGCACTTTTTGAACAAAATTTTTGGAAGTACTAGGTTTCAGTCTCAGCTGTTAATAGAATATCTGTCCAAGTGCCTTGATTGGGTATATAGATGATAAAGTATAATGTCCGTAATTTGGAATTACCTGTTAAATTTCTAAAAATGTCGGTGTTGTTTGTGTGTGTGTTTGTAGGGGGGGGGGGGGGGGAGGTTGGGTCAATTACATAATCCTTGTGTCGACCGTAGCTGGTTTCTGTGGTCTTCTGCTATACATAAAACATTACTGCCAAGACCAGTTATCGGCTGCAGCAGTCACATAATGAACTGGAGTGGAGCTTCAGTATACCTGTGGCATTGGCACACACCATAGTGCACCAAGCTCCTTCATTAAAGGGTTACTCTGCCCCTAGATATCTTATCCCCTATCCAACAGCAGGACCCCCGCTATCTCCCTGCTGCACCCGTTAAGCGCATCGGGGGCAGTGCCATAGGCTCGTGACATCATGCCCAAGCCCCGCTTGTGATGTCACAGCCATGCCCCCTCAATGCAAGTCTATAGGAGGGGGTTGTCACATCAAGAGCCTCCACCCCGCATTGCTAGTCATCCAACACAAAGCGAACTTCGGATGCCTAGTCTGCATCGGATGTCTGGGGTGCCTCAGCCGAGATCGTGGGGGTCCCCAGAGGCGGACCCCCGCGATCAGACATCTTATCCCCTATCCTTTCGATAGAGGATAAGATGTCTAGGGGCAGAGTATCCCTTTAACATATTAAGATAAAGAGGAATGTCAGCAGAGTGGAGGCATGGATCTGGGAATGGTAAGTACCGTTGTCATCCATGTCTCCTGTACTATAACCTTATACCGATAGGCTAGTGAGGGTGATGCTAATGACACATTCCCTTTAAGATTTTAGATCCAACTCCTACTGTCCATCATTACCTCTGTGGTACACTGTTGGCTCCTAATATACTCCAGAGCTGCAGTCAGAGTTCTCCTGGTTGTCAGTTTTTACTGTATAGACAACACTTCACAGAAGCTGGAGTCATTAAAGAAAACTGAGAAAGCAGGGGCTGTAGCCAGGTATTAGCTCAGAAGATAACAGAATTGTACATGGAGCTCTGAATTATAATTCAGGCTGGCATTTAGTGTCAATATATTTATAATGTTGCACATTCTATGCAATTCTATGCACATTAAATCTACGTTGAAACATCACATTAGAGGTATCATATTAGATTGGAGCCTAACATGTCTTAAGAGGATGTTGTAGAGAAGGAAAATTGATCAGACTGCTATATAGTTTCATCAGAAAATATTCAGTGTAACTTGTAACATATTGATTGAAACCTCCATTCTTTCTATGCTTGGGAGTCCAGTGGGTGGTTCTCTTCAGCTACTGACAACAAGCTTGGGAGTCCAGTGGGCCATTCTTATCAGTTACTGACAACCAACTTGGGAGACGACCACATGAATGAACGCTAAATTATTCATGCAACGCTCTGCTTCTACCACTCATCTGCCACATATACTTTATTATAACGGGTGATAATGGCCTGTTCAATCTATTATTGCCCCTTGTTATAGGGCCCTTACACATGGAAGGCTCACAATCATTGGGTAAAACCACCCACTGAGCATAAAAGGTGGGGGTGGGGAGTTTTAACAAGTAATTAATTTTTTCAAACAAAGCTATATATTTGCTTTGCTTATCCTGCTTTATGGTTACAGGTTCCATTCAAAGAAAGGGTCTACCTAGAATTCAGTCTGGGACCTCCATGACACACTCCATACAAGCTCAGAGGAAAACAAGATCCATTTTTTTGTATCTAAGACTAAGTTTACACTGCTGTTGTGCTCCGACCTGTTCAGGGTCCGTTCGGCTCTTGCAAATAACGGACCCTGAACACTACTGATACCCCCAGGTCCTGGTAGATCCCATTGACTTGAATTAGGTCTGTTGGGTATTTAGTGTTTTACAGGAGTTGAGTGGAGAAAACAGATCGGTCTTGCAGTATTTTCCACACTCAGTTCCTATTCTTTTGACAAACTGAGCAATGGACCTTCCTTTATTGGAGCACAACAGCAATGGGAACCTAGTCTTACATCTTGTTTACAATATTTTTTGAGTCTTTAAGTCTCAATTTCATATATACAATGAGAAAATCTCCTGATGAATACTTTTGACACAAGGCCAAAAAGGTCTCACACTGGGATATTTGTATAGCAGTGTTTCCCAAACAGCGCGCCTACAGTTCTGGCAAAACTACAACTTTCAGTATACCCGGACAACCAAATGCAGACGGACTAAAACTACAGGGGGCTTTACACTACAGGGGGGCCTATTGCTACAGGGGGGGGCTAAAACTACAGGAGGCCTATCGCTACAGGGGGGCCTAACACTACATGGGCCCCAGAAATGGCCCTAAATACTATATAGGGGATCAGTGGAGACCTAACTACTGTATGGGGGAACAGTGGAGACCTATCTACTATATGGGGGGAAAGAGGTGGGCCTAACTAATATATGGGAGTTCAGATTGGATCTAACTGCTATATATGGGAGGGGCAGAAGAAACATGACTGCTACATGGGGGTTTAGAGGGGACTTAACTGCTATATTCATGCTGCAACTGTTAGATAGGTATATGCTGTGACTTTGGGGAGCCTTGTAAAAATCCTGAGACACTAAGGGAGTTGTTAGGGAGCCCAAAAAAGTTTGAGAACCACTGCCTTATGGGTTTTCTAAACAGAAGTAAACAACATTTTAAAGGTACCCCAGTTACCCTTCATTCACATTCTTCCTCCCTCGTAATGTACATTTTTTCTTAAAGGGGTACTCCGACCCTAGACATCTTATCCCCTATCCACCACTGGGGACCCTCGCAATCTCCCTGCTGCACCCGGCATTCGTTTGGAGCATCGGGTGCAGCGCCGATGGTTCATGATGTCACAGCCATGCCCCACTTGTGATGTCACAGCCACTCTCCCTCAAGTCTATGGGAGGGGGCATGACGGCTTTCACACCCCCTCCCATAGACTTTCATTGAGGGGACGTAGCTGTGATGGCACAAGCGGGGTGTGACTGCGACATCATGAGCCTCCGCCCCGCATCACCAGTCATCCTGCACGGAGCCAAGTTCGCTCTATGCACCGGATGTCTGGGGTGCCTCAGCCAAGATCACAGGGGTCCCCAGCGGTGGGACCCCCACGATCAGACATCTCATCCCCTATACTTTGAATAGGGGATAAGATGTCTAGGGGCAGAGTACCCCTTTCACCTTACTATGCAACTATGTGTGAGGCCAGGTTTGCCTAATAAAGCGATTTTGTGATATGAAATAGCCCTTCTAATGTTATCTGTTGTATTCTTATCATTGTCTATTTTATTTCCTCTTAGAATATGGAGGACCTTGAAAACATGACATTTCCTTACGAGCCCTATTCAGACAGTGAAGACTATAGTGCATGTTTCTACAAGGAGAACAGGATTTTTGACCAAATTTTTTTGCCAACCTTCTATAGCATTTTGTTTGCAGCCGGAATACTGGGCAATGGGCTGGTCATATTGGTGATGTTGACCAATAAGCAGAAGATGCAGAGCACGGATGTGTTCATTGTTCACCTGGCCCTGGCGGATATGCTGCTGGTTTCCACTTTACCATTTTGGGCAGCACAAGTAACCATGGGCTGGATATTCGGAGATGCTCTATGTAAGTTAATTGCATCGCTTTTCAAGATCAACTTCTATGCGGGCACTTTCCTCCTTGCCTGTATCAGCATTGACCGCTATCTCTCTATTGTATACGCCGTCCAGATCTACAAGAAACACAATAAGAATCGCGTTCACTGGAGTTGTTTTGTCGTATGGACTTTGTGTATTATAATGTGTATTCCTGATGCTATGTATTATACAGCCTCATTTGATTCTCATGTCAACATGTCTACGTGTGAGCCATTCTACCCCGAGAACCAGTCTAAGTCCTGGAAAATGACAACGACTTTATCGTTCCAAATTTTTGTCTTCTTGCTGCCGCTTTTCGGCATGCTATTTTGCTACTCACATATTATAATAACTCTGCTAAGATCTCAGGGGTTTAAGAAGCAGAGAGCGATGAGGCTTATCATAGCAGTTGTGGTGACTTTCTTCTTGTGTTGGACTCCATACAATATTGTGGCTTTCTTAGATATGTTAACCTTGGTGGAAATAAATAATGACTGCAATTTCACAAGCAACATTGACTTTGCGCTAACCGTCACCTCCTGCATATGTTACTTGCATTGCTGCCTGAACCCAATCCTCTATGCTTTTTTTGGAGCAAAATTTAAGAGTAACTTGTACGAGCTCATGAGTAAATCAAGACTATGTCCTCGCTTTATTGCCACGCACGTCAAGAGAAGGCAAACGTCATCGAAATCTTTCAACTGGTCTTCATCTGGAGATACAACCATGTCTGGGATTTACTAAGGATTGGATTTATGGTTCACTCCAAAGTCTTTTTGAGAATATCAAAAGACAAAAGAAAAACAGCAAAAAAGACTATATAGAACCAAAAAAGGTCAACTAGCCATCTGTCTGTACTGGGCTCAACGTCAATACAACTTCAACACTCAGACTTTCTTGGCGACTAATATCGACATCTAAGAACATTAGGTTACAGTGTTTTGTGCATGCAACCACTTCAGTATGTCTTGGGCAGAAAAGAAAGCACTCATGATGCTTAGGTGAATGGATAGTTATATCAGAAGTAACATAGATTATCAGTGGCACAAAGAGAAGATAGGGGAACCATAGCAAAAATTAAGATACAAAAATTAAGATATTAATATACGGTGCCTGTTTTGCAATCCAGTACTGAAAAACATTGAGTTTGTTTCCCCTTTAACCCCCTTTCCATGACCCTTGATGGAATGGCCCACAATTTTGTGTGGGGGAGTCCTGTACAAGTCCATGCCACAAAGTAGCACAGGGTATGGGGCCAACCAGCGCTGGACATCATCTGCCCAATGGTCCTATAGCAACCATGTGGTTTGTATACAATGTAGTATTACAGACACCCAAAGGCCATCCAGGTCAATTTTGAATATATGGTATTGATATATTTGTTAATTGACAGATCTTCTAAGGTACTGATTCTTTTTGAGGAGATCCAGACAGAAGTTTTAAGGGCTATTCCCCCAGGGAAAAAATATATAAAACGACTCTCCTCCAGAAGGGAAACTGTCTCTATAGTGCCATATGCAGGTGGCTATTCTGTCAATAGATGCCTGATCCTTCATAGAATCTTAATCACATTACTCATAGCCTACGTCATGTTTTAAAGGGGCTCACCAGTGGAAAATATTTTTTTTTTCCAAATCAACTGGTGCCAAAAAGTTGTACAGATTTGTAAACAACTTCTATACAAAAATCTTAATCCTTCCAGTACTTATCAGCTGCTGTATGCTCGAGAGGAAATTGAGTTGTTCTTCCCAGTCTGACCACAGTGCTCTTTGCTGCCACCTCTGTCCATGTCAGGAACTGTCCAGGGCAGGAGAGGTTTGCTATGGGATTTGCTCCTACTCTGGACAGTTGCTGACATGGACAGAGGTGTCAGCAGAGAGCACTGTGGTCAGACTGTAAAGAACCACACAACTTGCTCTGGAGTATACAGCAGCTGATAAGTACTGGAAGGATTACGATTTTTATATAGAAGTAATTTACAAATCTTTTTAACTTTCTGGAACCAGTTGATTTGAATTTTTTTCCCACTGGAGTACCCCTTTAAAAACCCATCTATAGGTAGCACTGGATAGACCGTTTTCTTTATGGAGTAGAATTATTTCAGAAAACTGACAGAAACAGTTATTTTATGGATGTGAAGCTTCTATCACAGAATGTATATTTATATGTATAGTTTGTTTTTAGATTATGCTGTATAGGTCACATACATATATTTTGATAATTATCGGTTATTTTATGTTCATTTTTTTTAATCAGACAAGAGAATCTATGAATCTACTGCAATGTTGTCCACTCTTTGTAACCCTATGGAACACCCTCATGTAAATTTAAAGTTTGTATGGCAAGAGATCTACCATAAGAACATCATGGCCAGGCTGATTTATAAGACATAAAGAACATGTACCCTGAGGCCTCAATCATATTTGGATCTTTCCTTCCTTCCTTTTCCTCTCTTTCCTCAGTGGTGGATTATAATATGGATGGTTTGGATGTAGCACCAATTATCTATTTATCATTCCAATAGATTATGGTCTACAATTAGGGTCTTAGTCTGGGTTCTAGTCTGAGGGTTCTGGGGTCCGAAATTAGAGATATAGTCAGGGATCATAAATTAAGAGTCTGGTGTAGGGTTTTTATTTATTTAGAGGTTTGGTTGGGATGGGAACTAAGCTGGGATCTGGTTGAGAATCTACAGTCATTTGTTTGAGTTGTCGTAGAGGCTAGGAATGGCAGCAGACGTCAGGGGCTAAAGTTGTCTCAGCAGAAAAGTCTGTAGTGGGCAGGACAAGTCATGGCCATGATGGAGAAGAAATGGAGGGAGAAGGACTTGTTACTGTACTGTCCGTTTATTTGTTTATGTATTTTTCTGTTTAGATATGTATTCACACACTAGGATGTTCACAGCAGTGTTCTATTCTCCCTGGATAGGGAATGGTTAATGCTCTGAACGAATGAGAAATCAGGTGTGTCTATTTTAAGCCAGACTTCTCCTGCATTCGGTGCTGGTTATTGAATACAATACTATGATGTCTGTTAGTGCAATACTCTTTTTCTGTTTGTGCAACAATGCTACTATGTCTGCTTGAGCATTTACCTTGTATCTATCTTGTTATTTGATTTGAGTTTTTAGCCATGGCTTATTAGTCTTATTAAGTAGATTTTAGTCTGTGTTTCATTAGTCGGTTTTTAGGATTGTATTTCCGTTCTGCTATGTCGCTGTTCACACTGTGATTTTTGTTGTTTCCGTTTCCTTAGGTTTTGTAACAAGATATCCCTGTGACCTTTTAATGGGACTCTGGGGAATTGAGATTTAGTACAAGATATCTCCGTGCTCCATGGTGGTTCTAGTATTGATATTCCCGTGTTTTCGGGAGGTTTTCTGGGGGATTGAGTTTTATTCCTGTTTGTTCCTGGAGTCTGTGTGGACTCGTCCAATTTCCAGCCTTGTATTCTGGACCTAATCTGTTTGTTAGTTTTCTGTGTTCAGTGTGAACAGTGTTCTATATTTATATCCTGTTTGGTTGATCTGATCTTGGTCCTTTGTACTTGTATCAGTTTGTGAACAGTGTCCTATGTTCCTGATCAGTTTGCCTGCCTATATTCTGCCCTGTTAGTATTTGTATCCTGTTTGGTATTTCTGGTTGTCTAGTAGTTTTCAGTTTCTTTTTCTGGCCTGTGACCGACTGTGTATGTATTTGCTTTTACGTCACTGCACTTTAGCTCAGGCAGGCACCGTCTCCAAGTTGTCGATCCATTGCTTAGGATGGATGGGCAAGTAGACAGGGAGAGTGTTTTCAGGGTAAGTTTAGGGCTCACTCTTCCTGTCCTCCAGTCGGTCATGACAGTTACCTTTAAGTGACATCATATATGCAGTTGTTTTTTACTTTCCTTGCTTGTCTTTTATAGTATATACTTGTATTCCACAAAAAAATATACAATGAATCCCCTTGTAGCTCATGTCTTCGTAGAGAAGATGGGTCCCTACAATAACTGACCTTATCGGTAATGATCAGACATTATAAGGGTTTAGTGGTGAAGCCCTTTGACAAGAAGAATGATAATACCAATTTATTAATTTATTTATACAAGTAGAATAAGTTCATGTTGTATAACCAGAACTAAACCTGTGGTGGTGACCATAGACATGGGGTGGTAGGGAAGCAGTGGAAAAGGAAAAGAGTAAACTTTGGGGAAAAACCTAAGTCCTATGGCCTACTTAATCCACCACTGATCTACGGTCAATCTCTTAAGCATTTGCTATTTAGGCTTCTGAAAACCATTGTGTATGTGGGTGATGTTTATACTGCAGATCCTTTGGGACCCTATGTAGCTGAGAAGAGTTGAGGTTGCATACGTGTCTCTTCCTTTTAAATCCTAAGAGGGCCACTGAGTTGGTTAGCTTTAGAACACCCAGATAATTCAGTGGAAAGGGTCACTCACATGTGTGGCCACCTCTCCAGTATCTGACTGATATAAGTGGTCAGGAGGTCCATGTCCCAGAGGTCAGATGAAGACCCATATCCAGTTTTTGGTTAGAACAGATGCCAGACCAGATGCCAAAATGTTGCCATGCATTCCGTCTGCCACAACTCATTTTTTTTCTGGTAAATTTGAAGACTTTTATCTTTTACAGTACACGTAAAACAGTACTTGATTTATATGATTTTTGTTATTGATGAAATAGATATAAAAAAATAATATAAAATGATTATAACGGTAATGAAGATATCGACTACGTACAAGGTTATTTTACTGTTTAGAGAATATTATTCAATAAAAATGTATTGAAGATTGATGTTTACTGTATTATCTTTTATTTTTAGCATTTCTGTTATTCCCTTAGAGGGCATTTTCTTTTAACTATTTTTTTTTCTATAAAGCCACATATTTTATATTGAATAAGTTCTATAATCTGAAATCAATGTGGCCCCATAAATTGCTGATGTTTGTCACACATAGTTACAGAGTAAATGAGGAAGATGTTCCTGCTGTTATACAAAATGTAACCATGAAGGTTATTTTACAGTTTCACTTCCTAAACCCATCATTAATGGGTATCCTTGGTCACTGTTGTTATAGATCAATAAGGAAGGGTATGGAAGCAGTGGCATCACCCCATAACCCCCCCCCCCCCCAAGTCATTTTTATACTTATATAAACTGACAGTCTAGCAAGATGTCCAAGGGAGCTGCAGCAGCGTTAAAGGTTTATATGATTTTCTGATGCAGGTTACATAGTACTGTACAGTATACTACACAAAATGCATAAGAACCTAAACACTGTAGACATAAACGCTGCCACAGCTCCCCCCTGGGCTCTCTGCTTCCCAGATAGAATATACACAATCTTCCTATACATGTTGCTTAGGAATCATGGGTGGGATAAAAAATTTTAACAACTGGTTTCCTTTTTAAGCTATAAATCAGCATTATCCTCTTTCATTTTCTTCTTCATCCTACTCTGACCGACATGAGGACTTCTTCCAGCCAAAATGTCATCTCTTCAGCATCTGCAGTACAAACATGTTTGACTCCACATTTATCCAGTGCCGGCTTTTTCTCTAAACAAGTTCCTATATCTATAGGCCCTCAAGCTATCATAATGCCCCCATTGGTGTCCTGCACAGTAAAAGTGGGTAGAATAGTAGGTCCTTTATTAGGTATGTATATTCTCAGTAGGCAGGTAGATATGTACCACAGCAGTTAGTTGCTTTATTAGGTATTTTCCCCCTATAGACAGGTAGGTAAATATATTCTTTGGTAGATAGATCAATATCTCCCCAAATAAGTGTGTTGGTAGGTAGCCAGGTAGATAGCTAGGTAGTCAGGTAGGTAAATATCATGGTAAGTAGGTAGCCAGGTAGGTAGCTAGTTTTAAAGGTATGCAGCTAGCTAGGTAGGTAAGTAGGTAGGTATAGAGGAAGCCAGCTAGATAGGTAAACAGGTAGGTACAGAAGTATGTAGCTATGTAGATAGGTAGCCAGGTAGGTAGGTAGTCATGTAGGTAAATAAGTAGATTGGAAGATAGATAAATAAGTAGGTAGGTAGGTAGCCAGGTAGCTGTGTAGGTAGGTAGCCAAGTAGATAGACAAAAAAAAGATTTGACTGCAGCACACCAGGGTATCCAATAAAAAAAGTGTAGCTTTATTCCACAGATACAAGGACTACATTTCTGTGGTCTCACACTACCATTGTCAATTCAAAGTACAAATGATTAAATGGGGTTTAAATACAAGTGATCATGTGACATAAAAATTTGCATATACAAAATCAAAACAGACATAAACGAAGATATCGTAGACAATCGTGTACAATAAGGTGCATATAGAACACATAGTATGTGGCTCAATAAAGTGCTAAGTGCATATATATGAGTGCATACAGTAATGAATGAATGTACAATAAGGTTAAAAACACAAGAAAATACAGACTGGGGCATAACCACATTAGTTAATAGAGCTGTGCACAGACAATCATATTGGTCCGTGATAGATATAAGGGAGGCGGCATGGTCACAATATATGCTGCATGGAGCTGCGGGTCCGTGCGCGCCTAAACAGTGCTTCCGTGTTGTTAAGAGTGAGGCAATGAGCGCATGAATACAAAAATTGCATCACAGGTCACGCGGCGAAACTCTCTCCAAGCATGCGCATCAGGAGGGAGGACGCCACGCGGCCATATTGGGAGAGGGCAGAGTAAAGCGATGCCAGGATTGGCTGAATGAGCGAGTCACATGGCCAAACACTGAGGTCAGATGGCCAAACAAAACCATATGGCTAAGTGCCGACATAAATAAGTGGGTAAGAAGTCAAAGTACAATAGGGTAAAGATACAAGGGACAAAATTACAGTATGTATCACACCGCAAAAGTGTCAGAAGACCAAGGGAATATATGGGATCTCTGTTACACAATCAGACTGCACAAATACACTGGGCAGATTAAAAAGTGTGTACCCAGGGTAACCCAGCCAACGTGGGTCCTACCAAATAGGGAGGACACCGGTGGCAACCGGAGTCAGGGTCCAGGAACTGAATGCTGGTAACCCGGACAAACCCGGGGGGACCGTGGGGGTGTAAATACTAAGATAAAAAATGATAAATTACTGCCCCACACATATAAATACATATATTGCAGAGATCCTAGTAGTAAGTGTTTGTGATATTAGGGCCCGAAAGAAACGGGGGAGGGGGGACACAAAAAAATTTAAGATATAGAGAAAATTGATGGAATTTTATTCAGGGACTCACTGGCTCGCTACATTTTGTCACAGTTAACGGACAAAAAAGGTAAAAAGATATATAATAAAATAAACAAACTAAACCATATGAAAAAATATAAAAATGTAGGCAGACTATTCCAAGGGAATCCAGTGTCGGGAGTTTGTTCGACATTGCCGCCGACCCATTTCAATCACTATAATAAATGAGAATATATATTAAAATTGACAAAAAGATCGATCCTTATGTAAATTTTTATATATATTCTATAATGACTATAAAAACTATAGTCATTTTAGACTATATTATAGCTGAGCATTTCCACCTGCAAATAAACCGCTTGACCGGAACCTGTGTGCCCAGTGCTCTTTTCGTCTTTATTCGAATAAAAACTATAATGACTCTACAATGGTGGCTTCTTATCAAATAATGTAAACTGGGGAATAATTGTGATCCCCGTGTATAAAGCTCTAGTGAGACCACATCTTGAATACTCTCTTTAGTTCTTGAGACCTACCAAAATTGATTGATGAAATCTAATAGTTTCAGATATGGGAAAAGAAATGGGATGAAAGCTAAAGGGGTACTCTACTCCTAGACATCTTATCCCCTATCCAAAGGATAGGGGATAAGATGTCTGATCGCGGGGGTTCCGCCGCTGAGGACTCCCGTGATCTCGGCTGCGGCACCTGCGGCCCCTCGGCCGTGGCATGTGACGCCATGGCTGTGCCCCCCTTAAATGCAAGTGTACAGTAGGGGACGTGACAGCCGACATGCCCCCTACCATAGACTTGCAATGAGGGGGCGCAGCCATGACTTCACGAGCCCCGGCGCTGCAACCGACACTCTACAAACGCCTGGTGCAGCAGGAAGATCTCTGGAGTCCCACCCCCTTTGAATAGGGGATAAGATGTCTAGAGGCGGAGTACCCCTTTAAGCAGAAAGCACATAGGGAAAAAGTTACAGGGAACCTGTCACCACTTTTATGCAGCCCGAATCATGCCACATCTCCCTCTATATCTTGACTGGGAGAGGACTGTCACTAAAGGCTGATGGGCGATGAGAAGCCACGGAGGACCGCCACAATAACTCGAGCTTTGGACAGCATGAAAGTGTTGACAGGTTCCCTTTGAAGAGCTAAATCTGCATAGTTTAGAGGAAAGAAGGGAAATGGGAGACATAATCAAAACCTTTAAATATGTTAAAGGGTTGAATAAAGTTCAGGAGGGAAGTGATTTTAAGAAGAAGCTAAACACAAGAGCTGGGGGCGGAATCTTAGGAAAGTTGGGAGGGTATGATCAGAAGCATCGTGATGGACCATGTGATCTTTTTCCGATGATCTTCTTTGTTTCTATGACATTGGGTTTCCTATTTTTTTATGAACATTACACTAAAACAAAAACTTCCTTCACACAAAGGCAAATACAACCTTGTTATGATGACAGTAAATACAAAAACTTCCCACTAAACTTGTGGATTACTTCTCTGTTCACTATTACTGGTTCCTTTTTCAAGATCAGTGAACCAACACCAGGCAGACTTCTTAGTACCTTTTGTCACATGCTCATCTATGTGCTCCTTTAAGAAGCCACAGAAGCACAAGTTTAAAACGGGTAGTCTAGGATTCTGAGACCTCCAGAGTTGCCCCCTTTGGCTCATAAAAGATGGAGTCCAAAACAAGGGAACTGGATAGACCTGAGGTATCAGATCCAAGATATGGAAACTCCATATAGTTCAAGGAAAAGCCTGTTCACTCACACTAAACCCAATACACTGGGTCATAGTGTGGGGGACTAGGAGTCCAATTAGGGGTCACTCGTTAAATACGTCCCGTAGGTCCGGAGATGTGTCCCTCAGAAGATCCTCTGCTATATTCCATGAATTGCACGCATGAGGCGGGGCCCCGCAGGCTTAATTTACATATTCATGGCATGTGACTCCCCGTCCTAGTAACTAGGACGGGCAGTCACAGACCATGAATATGTAAATTGAGCCAACCCGCCTCTAGCACCCAATTCATGCAATATAGTGAAGGATCTTCTGGGGGACATACCTCCGGACCTACAGGATGTATTTTAGTAAGTGGCCCCTAGTTGGACTCCTGTTCACCGACACTATAACCGAGTGTATTGGGTTTAGTGTGGATGAACAGGCTGACAGTTTTCCTTTAAAGTGAATGTCCACCTCTAAACCTTTTGTTTATTTAGATATTTATAGATCATTTTATGATTAAAAAAAAACCAATAAAAACATTTCTAGCAACAAACAAATAAAAATATTTCACAAGATGAAGTAGTTTCAAGAGGAACAAGAGGAAGTCTTCGTAATAGTTTTCTTGCGTAGGCAAAATTATAACAATAGTAACTTCTTCAAAAAGAAGAAACCCAGATAACTATTAATATCCTCTTTAATCTTTGGTGGATTCTTTTGTGGATTATTGTTCAACAGTGGATAAAAGTGCAAAGAAATAAATTTGTGGAATAATAATAATATGAATTTAGTTTATTGTAGAACATAAGCCAAAAATTACCATTAATCATTTATATAGTCATATGGACACTAATTATAAAAACAAAACAAAGCAAACAACATATTGGCAACACCCACCATGAAAGCCATGCAACGGGCGGATTTACGCAGCATGCCTTCCATACAGACTGGACAAACCTTCACACATGTGTCGGGTGATTTGTGCCTGGACGGAAGAAGTGATGCTATGCATCACTATTACCTCTGCCGGCCGCACAGATAAGTCCGGGCTTTGGTACAATATACACCGGTGCAAAGCTCACCATTGTATACTGTTCCAAAGCCCGGACTCCCGTCCCAATACAGACTGGAGTCCCTACTCCAAGCAGGGCTGAGGTGGAGGTATACATTGTATATCTCCTGCCTATCAAGTAAAGAGTTAAATAGCAATTGTGTGCATTGTTTTTAACTCTTCGGGGACATATCGTAACCCAGCTATTTCTATAGATCGCTGGTTAATTGTCCCTCCCCTCCCTGTGTGGGTACAGAACACAACATCACTTACCCCTTTTGGGTTTCTGTAACGTCTGTTCTGTAATTTTCTTTAGTTTTATACCATGACATCACTAGAGGTGGGCTACAAAAGGCAATGCTATATAAGGTAAGTGAAAAGCTCTTTACTGTACACAGTATACATCCATCTATATAGATTAAAATGAGTTAACTAGCGATGCTCAGCTTTACTAGTTAACCCCTTCAGTGTTGGCGAGGCACTGAGCGCTCTGCAGTGATGTACTGTATAGATATCGCTGCATGGTGTCTGTCTCCAAAGAGTTTAGGAGCAATACACAGATTGTTAACGCTTTCCTGGCTGGGCAGGAGGTATACACTGTATATCTCCTGCTCAGCCAAGCTGTACCTGCAGCTGTACAGCTACTGGCACAGCTAGTATAGAGCAGGGACCACTGTCATTAGAGTGACAGGAGTCCTACTCCAGTGCAGTTTACAGCAACGTGTTAAGCTTGTATACTGTGTGCTATGCATGGTTGTATATGGCACCTAGGGCTGCATTCCTCATTCTTTGTGCACACCACCAGGACGCAGGCTTTTACACAAGGTTCTACTGACATGGTTTGTGCAACTTTAAAAGCAATTGTGACAAGGAATAAATAATATGCCAGGATTTTAAATCACACTCCCCATACCCGCTAGATTTGCTGGCGTAAATAGATATTTTCAATGATAAATCTAGCTCTGCACATGCAGTGGAGGCATTTGTTTTGTTTCTCCATTCTTCTCTTCTCCGGCTCCTGCTGACAGCCAGATTGCTGCCGTACCAACCTACCCCCATCTGCAATGGGAGACCAAGCAATCTGTTTCCATTCAGCTCCACCTCTGCAGAGCACCAGAAAAAAATTCTGAAATACATGGAAATGGGACATTGATTTTTGACACACTTTTTTTTATCAGTTTCGAAAGCTTAAAGGGTATATTCTGGTGAGTAATTTTTGTTAATAAATCTGCTTTGGCTGCTGTTAAATAATAATAATAAAAGAAAAAAAAAACTATACCAACCTTCCCTACATTGCTGCCATTCTCACAGAGCCTGGTCCCACAGCGCAGCATTTCCTGGTGTTGGAACAGTCTAGAGTAGCATAGGTTTGCTATGGGGATTTTCTCCTGCTCTGGACAGTTCCTGATACGGGCATCAGGTGTCAGCAGAGAGCAGTGTGGACAACACAAAAAAGAAGTTAAAGGGGTTATCCAGGAAAAAACTTTTTTTTATATATCAACTGGCTCCAGAAAGTTAAACAGATTTGTAAATGACTTCTATTAAAAAATCTTAATCCTTTCAGTACTTATGAGCTTCTGAAGTTAAGGTTGTTCTTTTCTGTCTAAGTGATCTCTGATGACACCTGTCTCGGGAACCGCCCAGTTTAGAAGAGGTTTGCTATGGGGATTTTCTTCTACACTGGGCGTTTCCCGAGACATGTGTCATCAGAGAACACTTAGACAGAAAAGAACAACCTTAACTTCAGAAGCTCAAAAGTACTGAAAGGATTAAGATTTTTTAATAGAAGTAATTCACAAATCTGTTTAACTTTCTGGAGCCAGTTGATATGTAAAAAAAAGTTTTTTCCTGGATAACCCCTTTAAAAAAAATAAAGATTTTCCATTGTAGCATACAGCTGCTAAAAAGTACTGAAAGGATTAAGATTTTTTTTTATAGAAGTAATTTGCAAATCTGTTTAACTTTCTGGCACCAGTTCATTTAAAAAAAAAAAAAGTTTTCCACCCGAGTACCCCTTTAATGGACCTTTTTATTTTCTACTATTTTTATTGACTTCCTGCTAATGTTACACGGTGTAGAACAGCATCCTGCAGATTCTATACATTACAACTAGCATAGAGCGTAGAGAGAAGAGACCCTGCCGGGTAAAGTAAATGTGGTCGAGGTGTTAGGTGATAACACAGGAAATATAATGTGATAACTCGGTGACGGGATTATTTTTACAATGACACCTGTGTGATATTTGTCACACAATGAGAACGATGCGAAGGTCCTTACATGGTCATACATTCTACTGCTGCATTCAAGGATATACAGGACGCCCCATAGCAGTGGTCTCCATACTGCGCACCTCCAGATGTTGCAAAACTACAACCCCCAGTATGCCCGGACAGCCAACGGCTGTCCGGGCATACTGAGGGTTGTAGTTTTGCAACATCTGGAGGTCCACAGTTTGGAGACCACTTCCCTATTGCAAAAATCAACATGAGCCCGCCCAATACATTCTACTAGTTCCCACCCCCACTCCCCAAAAAGAATATGGGGGAGATATTAAAAAACGACTGTAATTTCTCTTCCAGCGATAATAATCACACACACCCTTTGACTGCTTTGAAAATATGAAAATATGTGCAAGTTCATTTCCGTGCCCCCTTTTCTTTTTTGCGTGGCAAAATTGGTATTTTTGGCGGGCCGAAATTTTTTTTTTTACGCCCTCTTTAATTTCTTTTAGTGCCAAAATTTACGGCATTTGGTGCCACATTTTGAATCACGGAAAATTCAGGCAGAAGCATCACACATAATATTCCATGATAACTGTATAAATACAGTGATCCCTCAACTTACAATGGCCTCAACATACAATAGTTTCAACATACAATGGTCTATTCTGGACCATTGTAAGTTGAAACCAGACTCAACATACAATGCTACAGACAGTCCAGATCTGTGAAACGTGTCAATGGCTGGAAGAACCGACCAATCAGAATGGGGATTTCACTGGTAAAACCCCTGTATTACTGAAGCGTATGCACTGACTGGTGTCTGGTAGCGCCCCCTACAGTACAGGGTGGTGTTACATGTTCTGTACTTTTTACCTGTGCCAGGATTAGCTGCTCCTTTGGACACCAGGTGAGGGCGACTCCATGTTACTTTTTTGGGACACTTTGTGTACTGTACAGGACCCCAAAGAAGCTCCTGTCCTCTACATAGACCGGTGTTTTCCCAAGCAGGGTACCCCCAGCTGTTGCAAAACTACAACTTCCAGCATGCCCGGACACCAGTTCAATTACCATCACAATCTTCGTCCCCAATTCAATCGGGCTGTGTGAAGAAATTTTATTTTACCATTTTGATTTGGTTTTGGTTTTATTTTTTATGAGTTTTGCTGTACATCCGATTCTTTTTATTCTGTTTTTGGATAGTGGAATAAACACAAAATGGCAATTTTGACATTTTATTTTAGCATTGTTTACAGCATTCACCTATACGGTATTCAAACGTTTTCTATAACCTTTTTTTTTTTACTTTTTTTTTTTACTAGGGGACTGATCTCTATTAAGGACTAAATGGTATTCAACTTATAGAAGCCCTGGATGAGGCATTTGTTCCACCTTCTAAACAAAACTAATATCACTAAAGTCATGGGGGGCGGGGGGGGGGGGGGTATTTATCAATTTTGCCTGTTGACCGTTTCTTTTTACCCTTCTTTTTTTCACTTCGGTTTTCGTGGACATGCACCAAATTTATCATTTGGTGCAAGTTGTTAGTAATTTTGGCTCAAATGTTGAAATCAGCCGTTCACAGCGCCTTTTACACAGAACTTACCCCCACAGAGGACGCGTATTTTACCCAGTAGAGCAGCCAATTCGGAGTCCCTCCTGCAGAATTTCTGCAAGCGACATGAGTTATTTTCTTTTGTGGGGTGTATATATATATATATATATATATATATATATATATATCATGTAAAATGGATTTTATTTTTAACTTGAGTGTTTTTTTGTTTTTTTTTTGGTTACTTTAGTGCAGTGGTTTTCAAACTGTGGCCCTCCAGATGTTGCAAAACTACAATTCCCAGCATGCACGGACAGCCGTTGGCTGTCCGGGCATGCTGGGAGTTGTAGTTTTGCAACATCTGGAGGGCCACAGTCTTAAGACCGCTGCTTTGGTGCTTACCTTTCCTGAACCTGTGTGGCCATCAATGCTGGGTGAAGGTCCCTCAGAGACAACTATGTCGCAGGATAGTATTGCGCAGCCCCGGAGGCGTCGCTGCTTTCACCAAAAAAAATAGCTTTTAATGTATTTTGACGCCTTTACATTTTTTGACATTGCTAGGTGTGTTTTCGAATTACAAAATATCTTGGCGGTGAATTGCGCCAAAAAAAAACCCCTAAAGGCGCAAAATTGCACCAAAGATCGATTGGCGCAAATGATGAATTACTGACCAAAGTAAAAAATCACACACACAGGACCGTGTGATTTTGAGAAAGTTGTAAAAATGACAGTGGAGAAAATGTGCCAAACTTTGGTGCAAAAAGACACTGTCCCAAAAGTATTGCGCCAAAGTTACGGGGAAAAAAAACGCATAAATCCTTTGATAAATACCCCCCATAGAGTTAGACAAAAGGAGAAGACCTTCATCTATAGAACATAAAGAGTCTTTGCTTCTAGATAAATCCCCGAATGCAAATCCAAACCAGTGACACCTCTGATCCTATGGGGCTTTCCATGATGCTTTCTTTTACCTGAGTCAACATTTTTTTCTGCTTGTTGGTAGATTTTTGTTTCCTCTTCTTTGCTGCATTGTGCGTGTGGTAATGCCTCCTCTGTTCTCTTCATATGTAGATACTCAAGGCATAAAATATTGAATAAACTAAAAACAGTTCTAAGAACTAGTGTTGGGTGCGAATATTCGCAATGCAATTCGCGAATATTGCGACTATAGCGCTATATATTCGCAATTCCGAATATTCAATTTTTTTTCACAGTACACATCACAGTGATCTCATCCCTCCCTTTGTGGTCTAAACAAGGCTCCAATACTAGTTACTGTGTCAGACTGGCGCGTGCGCGAAAATTCAGATACAAATTTTATGGCGCAAAGTAGAAAAAGGCCGCGAAGATTGCGAATATGCAAATTTTGCGAATACAGTGGTCCCTCAACATACGATGGTAATCCGTTCCAAATGAACCATCGTTTGTTGAAACCATCGCATGTTGAGGGATCCGTGCAATGGAAAGAATAGGAAGTTGTACTCACCTGTCCCCGCCGCTCCGGACCCGTCACGCTTGTCACCGCTGCCCTGGATGTCGCCGTTCATTGCTGTCGCCACGTCCCCGGGGTGTCCCCAATGCTCCGGACGTCTCTGCTACCTCAGGATCCTCGCTCTCCGTCGCAGCCATCACGTCACTATGCACCCCGCTCCTATTGGATGATGGGACGGCGTGCGCGGCGACGTGATGACGACGATGGAGAGCGCCGACGATGCAGGGGATCCCAAAGAGGACGCTCCGGAGCCCCGAGGACAGGTAAGTGATCGTCAGCGGACCACACGGGGCACCGTAAACGGCTATCCGGTGGCAGCTGAAGCAGTCTGCGCTGCCGGATAGCCGTTAATGCGATGGGCCCGACATACAAAAGCATCGTATGTTGATGCTGCCTCTGAGAGGCCATCGTATGTTGAAATTATCGTATGTCGGGGCCATCATAGGTCGGGGGGTCACTGTATATGACGAATATTTGTCCATATATTTGCGAAATATCGCAAATTCGAATATGGCCTATGCCGTTCAACACTATGCGCAGTGTCCCACTACAACTGTTCCAGCTTTTATCCAAAAAAAATTGTCGGATGGCTGAAAGTGAAAGGTTTCCCAAATGCATAAATGTGAATGAGACACTGGAGAGTTGATACCAATGTATTTGCGTGCATTGCTTCATATTTTAGTGCAAAGTTTAGTGCAAAGGGTTAACAAAACTGCATTTACTGTACCCAGATGAATGATGCTTTGGTCACACGATCCTCCTAATCCTAACCAATGGCTGCAGGAAAAGTCCCTAGTCCAACCTGTCTTTCCCAGGAGAATCAGTGGAAAAAAAACCTGTTACAACCAGTCTAGGCCTGGCCTTTGCCAGCCCTGCTATTACTAGACATACTTACACCAAGGCCACATGTCTCCTACCTAAGTTTAATTCTGTCTTCAGTCAGGTCACTGTTCCTGCTCCTGTCTTGGCTGTGAGGATAAAAGTGATACATGTTTCTTCATCTCGGAAAAAGAGAATATCATCTATAGCAGAGAGAAGTAGGCTGAACAAGGGTCTCTCTGCAATACACTAATCTCATCGGCGACCTATGGTTGGAGTTAGTGCTGCTTGGCTACCATATAAGGACATTTTCCCTCAATACATCCCTACGGGTACTGTGTTGCAGATCCACAGTTCTGTGAGTAAAGAGGAGTCTACATATTGCACCACGGTGGGCCAGTCTGTGGGGGGTCCTCATCAATGGCTTTAATAACTTTGGACGGAGAGTATATTTGGCTGTTACATTCATATCTGCACCTCAAGATTGCTACTTTGTTAAGTTACCTGGCTAGCTTCCCGACCATGGACTATTAAAGGGGTACTCCACTGCCCAAGTGTCCGGAACATTTAGTTCCGAACACTGCGTGTGAGCTGCAGGGGTCGTGACGTCACGCCACACCCCATCAATGTAACTCTATGGGAGGGGGTGTGGCAACCGCCACACCCCCTCCCATATACTTGCATTGAGGGGGAGTGGCATGACATCACAAGGGGTGTGGCCGTGGCATCACAACCCTCGCAACCCGGACCCAGTGTTCAGAACTAAACGTTACGGACGCTGGGGCAGTAGAGTACCACTTTTACTGTGTTGGCCTGAACTTTACCTGCCCTGACCTCTTCCTGATCGACTATGTCTATTGTCTACTCCTATGGTCCCATCATACTTTGCCTGCTCTGGGATAGTGACCTGAGGGTCCTTATTAAAGGGTGAAAACCAGGAGACCCCCTAAACTCCTCAGTTTAGCCCTTACCTATATTTAAAGTATCTGAATGGATTTACATCTTCCTACCTACCTTTAAGTTTCTTCAGGTCCGTTTTAAATTTCATATTCTCAAGATAAAAAAATAAATGCTACGTCCACTTCTGCAGCCAGTTCTGTTCAAATGCATCAAAATAAAATAAAAATACATGAATAAATAAATAAATAAATAAATTAACTAAATGAATACAAAAAAAAAAGAACTTTTGCAAATCGACTTGATTTAACCCTTTAAGGACACAGGACGTAAATGTACGTCCTGATGCTCTGGTATGTAGCGCACCAGGACGTACATTTATGTCCTGTACATGAAGCAAGCATGGCGGGTCCAGGCTGCTATTAGCAGACGGGGACCCGCTGGTGATGGTGGACATCAACCATAAAATAAATGTTTAAAAAGAGTAAAAAAAATAAATGTGAATAGGCCCCTCCCAGATAAAACTTTAAATTGCCCCTTTTTCCTATTTTACCCCATAAGGTGTCAAACATAAAAAAAAAAAAAATATTGCTGCTTTCTGCTCACATTACATTAAAATAAATACATTAAAAAAAAAACGATAAAAAGTCACATATAAGCTAAAATGAGAAAGTAATAGGTGGTCAAAATAGGGCAATTTTAAACATACTTATTTTGTAAAGAAAAAAAAAGTGATTTTTTTTTTTAAAAGCAGTATGTTTTAAATTAGGACCACGGAGCCCCCTTAAAATGTTTTCTTGGCTGAAATGCTGTAACAATGAAGGCACACATAGTAGCACCATATAATGGATGCTCATATAATGACAACTGGAAAGTAGGATAATGGTCTTATGAGATGGCACTATTTAAAGGGGTTATCCAAGAATAGAAAAACAGAGCTAATTTCTTTCAAAAACAGCTCAACGTCTGTCTCCAGGTTGGGTGTGGTATTATAACTTGGCTCCATTCATTTCAATAGAACTGAGCTGCAGAACCATTCGCAACCTGGAGACAGACAAGGAGCTGTTTTTGAAAGAAGTTAGCTCTGTTTTTCTATTCCTGGATAACCCCTTTAATAGCTTATATTTATCTAATAGAATGTATTGATCTCTTGTGCTGTACTGTGTCATTGGAAACACTTGTGTTCTGTCTAATGTGTCTTTGTCGCCCTCTAGTGGCCAATGTTTAAAATGCAGAACAATTGCAGAAATGCAAGAAAATAAATGCGCATATAGACAGACATTTATCAAGCGATTTAGTTAAACTTTTTTCCTTGGCACTTTGTTGCTAAAACACATGACAACAGCATTATGCCATCAACCTTTTCAGTGAAATCAGTAAAACAACCTTCCATTATACTCAGAAAACCTGAAAAGGGCGTGGCCGCCAAGAAAATGGGGCGTAGCCATCAAAAATAGGGAGTGTCCATGACATTTAAAAAAAAATGCATTTATTGTTTTATATTTTATAGGTGTAGTATAGACGGCACGGCACTGCAGTCCCTTGGAACTGACACGATGTGGTGCAACTGGATGTAATTGTGTTCGTGGTGGTGCTCTGGTATTATAACAGCGGAAACTTATAACAGATGTGCAGTAGAATAAAAGATAAACCGGCAGACTCACCACTTTTCTTCTTCTTTATTGCATTATTGCATTAGCAATGCAGTAACATACTCACATAAACGGGGTGTCGGGGTGAACAATGGGGGGATACAAAAGGCAACAGATTCCGTTTCGCATGGTTTACCGTGCTTCCTCCGGCCAGAGGAAGCACGGTAAACCGTGCAAAACGGAATCTGTTGTCTTTTGTATCCCCCCACTGTTCACCCCGACACCCCGTTTATGTGAGTATGTTACTGCATTGCTAATGCAATAATGCAATAAAGAAGAAGAAGAAGAAAAGTGGTGAGTCTGCTGGTTCATCTTTTATTCTACTGCACATCTGTTTTATATTTTATGCCAATGTATACTGCTTATTCTGTGTAAAGTGTACTGTGCCTTTAAGGGAAAGGTTGCAAAGGAGTCATGTGATCACTGTGTCCAATTAGAGTCCAGCCCTAAGCCTCCTGGTCTGGCTAAACAGGGAAGAGTCAGTTAAACCGCTATTATCCTGTCGATCAAGTAAAAGATAACAAGAGTAAAAAGCCTCTGGCAGCTCCGGTCCAAAAGTCAAAGTTCACCCTTGGCGGTGAGCAGTTCCATGGCTGTAGCGTGGAGTACCCCAAGTCTGTGTTAATTGTCTGCCAAGTCAGTTTAAAGTCCAGCTTAGTCAAGTTAAAGGGGTACTCCACTGGCCAACGTTCGGAACATAGACTTACATTGAGGGTGACATTACGAGAGGGCATGGCTGACCCCGCAGAGTGTACACAGTGTTCGGAACTAAATGTTCCGAATGCTGTCCAGTGGAGTTTCCCTTTAAACCATCACAGCTGCACCTCAACTACAAGTCCTAGAGTGCCCAATGATTTAAAGTGACATGCTATGCAGCCTTACCCCATTTATTGCACTACCAAAAGTTTACTGTTATACTGAATGGACTGTAACATCTGCCTGCAAGACCTTCAGTAAAAGTAGTTTCCGTAACCCTGCATTTGAGGTATTTAATACCCCAGCATTTGGCCCAGGAAGCTGCTATCCTTTAAGTGTTGAGGTAATCACTACCATTACATTATAAACTCTATTTTAGTCACTATGCCTAGTCACTATGCATAGCAGATGTATGCTAAGGGCAGCATGGTGTCTCAGTGGCTAGCACTGCTACCTTGCAGTGCTGGGGACTTGGGTTCAAATCCCACTAGGGACAACAATAAATAAAGCGTTATTATTATTATAATAACGTCAGCAGAGAGAACTGTGCTCGTGATGTCATCAGAGAGAATTCCAAAAAGAAAATAATTTCCTCTGTAGTGTTCAGCAGCTAATAAGTACAGGAAGGATTAAGATTTTTTAATAGAAGTAATTTACAAATATGTTTAACTTTCTGCCACCAGTTGATTTAAAAGAAAAAAGATTTTCACCGGAGTACCCCTTTAAAGACTTTGCACAGTGTTGTGCCGTGGTAGGTGCAGTCTGACCTCATTGGGGGTTATTCAGAATTGGTGCAGGTCTAATAGCTATGAAGATTTCTGGGTCCATATAGATTAAATACAATTAAATTATAGGTGCACTTTCCTGCTTTAGGCTACCAACCTAATGGTACATTCCCTCATCACGTATTTGTTGCAGAATCTCTGTTGTGGAAATTGAGCTAAATTCTGCAACTGTACGGTACAGTGTAAGAGAATTGGATTCACACGCTTTGGAAAAAATCCTTTGTGAAATTAAAGGAGTACTCCTGAGAAAATTAACTTATCTCCTATCCACAGGATACGGGATAAGTTGAGGCATTATGGGTACTCAGAGGGGGGGGACTCATCGGACCACCCATGGCACAACTGCAGGGGTCCAATGAGTCAAGATGGCCGCCCAGCGGCTCCAGCGATCTCCTCCTCTGGTCTGCCTTCTAGCAGATTTTACTGATCAGTGCTAGCAGTCTAGTGATTGCTATAGATAGGCCCCCTATGGGGTTATAAAGAGTAGTAAAACAATAATAATAATAATAATAATAATAAAAAAAAAATAACAATAATAATAATAATAATTATAGATATATATATCTATATATACACAAAAAAGGATAAGTTGGCCAGCACATACTGATACTTATACACAACTATTGCATGGACCCAGCATACAAGTGCACGCTGCTAGGCTAAATATACACAAGCAGGAGAATACAGCAGCACACTACTAGCACAAAGATGTAGATGGAATATGAAATATGAAATGCTATAATGAAAAATGAAAAATTGGGGTGCTTCACTTACCATTTGGCCAAATAGTGTGTACCATCCCACCACGATAAGGTGACCTCATTGGGACGGACCCTACACTATGAATGTGCCTCTGAGCAGTCAGTTACCAGGCTTGTAAGGTCTGAGACATCCAGCACCTTATAAAATGGGTGGGGTGCAGGAACCAACATGGAGGTAGCCACTCCCCCCATATGTGCAATACAAAAAAGCATAAGTTGGCCAGCACATACTGATACACAACTATTGCATGGACTCAGCATACAGGTGCATGCTGCTAGGCTAAATATACACAAGCAGGAGAATACAGCAGCACACTGCTAGCACAAAGATTTAGATTTAGATGAAATATGTGTGCAGCGTGCACCTGTATGCCGGGTCCATGCAATAGTGGTGTATCAGTATGTGCTGGCCAACTTATCCTTTTTTGTATTGCACATATGGGGGGAGTGGCTACCTTCATATTGATTCCTGCACCCCACCCATTTTATAAGGTGCTGGATGTCTCAGACCTTACAAGCCTGGTAACTGACTGCTCAGAGGCACATTCATAGTGAAGGGTCCATCCCAATGAGTTAACCTTATCCTGGTGGGATGGTACACACTATTTGGCCAAATGGTAAGCGAAGCACCTACATTTTTCATTCTTCATTACAGCACTATAGCATTTCATATTTCATCTATATCTTTGTGCTAGCAGTGTGCTGCTGTATTCTCCCACTGTTGTGTGTGTGTGTATATATATATATATATATATATATATATATATATATTTTTTTTTTTTTTATATATATATATATATATATATTTGGGGGGGGGGGGTATTAAACCTCTCCCCTATTAAAAAATTTTAATCCCACCTTTTCCCATTTGACAAAAAGTGTAAAAAAAAATTGACACGTGTATAAATGTCCGAACTATTAAAATAAAGCACTAATGACAAAATATGCAATAAATCCACATATACAGATTTTTTAATACAGATCACATATTTTTATTTGCATATTCCACACCAAAATCCGCAAAATCTGGAAATTTCTCAATAAAGCTGAGCTGAAATCGGCACGATTTAGTACGGATTTTCTGCTACAAATTTAATTGCAAAAATGCTGTGAATTTTCTGTTGTGGAAAACCCACAGCATTTATGCTACATGTGGCCATAGCTTTAACCACCAAAAGTATTAAGTGTTAGCCACTAAAAAAAAAAAGAGGTACTGCATATTAGCCCAAAAACACCCTAAGCAGGATTAAAGAGAATTTCCTGCTGCAAAACTACAACTCCCAGCATGCCCGGACAGCCAAAGGCTGTCCGGGCATGCTGGGAGTTGTAGTTTTGCAACAGCTGGAGGCACCCTGGTTGGGAATTTGGGGTCTATACCATTTAAAGGGGTATTCCAGACAAAAACTTTTTTTTATATATCAACAGGCTCCGGAAAGTTAAACAGATTTGTAAATTACTTCAATTAAAAAATCTTAATTCTTCCAATAGTTATTAGCTTCTGAAGTTTTCTGTCTAACTGCTCAATGATGATGTCACGTCCCGGGAGCTGTGCATGATGGGAGAATATCCCCATAGGAACTGCACAGCTCCAGGGACGTGAGTCATCATTGAGCAGTTAGACAGAAAACAACAACTCAACTTCAGAAGCCAATAACTATTGAAAGGATTAAGATTTTTTAATCAAAGTAATTTACAAATCTGTTTAACTTTCCGTAGCCAGTTGATATATGAAAAAAGGTTTTGGCCTGGAATACCCCTTTAAGATATTACATGGAAACACCTGTAGGACCATTACAGGAATACTATGAAACAAAAAGTACCTCCTAAAATATTTTAATCATAAATTGTGATGTAGTGCATGTAGAAAGTTGGGTGCATGGTATACCCAAGGGGAACATTTGTCACTTGGATAGTTTTTGAACGTGTGATAAAAATGATCAATCAAGGATGCAATTATCTGATTGTACCATTAGATGGCAGTGCGCACACTCACAGGCATGGTTCAGTGCAGTATATATGTATGCAGTAGAATCTCCCTTAGTGGACACTTCCCAATAGAATTCCCCGGCAGAGTCCCATAAGAAATGGGCATTGTCACCAACCTTTTTTTTTATATGTTGTAATACCTATTTACTACAACATATTTCTAATTTAGATTCTTTTTTTTTTTTTGTTTTAATTAAAATAGTGTATTTTACATTTGAAATCCAGCCACTAGGGGTCTCCCTTCTAGTGTCCGGCTGCAGCCTGCCGTGACGTCGCGACTGAATTAGGACCGATGCCGGCCAGGCAGTCGGTCCTAATTCAGTCAGCCTGCGCTCACTCCCTGCCTGTCAATCAGATAGTCGGGAGCGAGCGCTGTGAACACCGGGTCTGCGCTCATTGGCTGCTTGGCCTCGCAGCTGCCTCATTGGCTGCCGGCCCCCGGCATGTACAGTCTGGAGGCAGCGCAGAACTGAATCTCAGTGCTGCGCTGATGCTCCAGGACTGTACATTTCCTGTATGGGTAAGTGAGGTCTTATTTCACTTACCCGTACTTTGTTTCGGTCCCTGGTCTCGGCGGTGAGCACGGCAGGTGGGCGATGCTCCTATACTCCTCCTCCCACGATAACACTACACTGCTAAACAAGGAGGAGGAGACCCCGGAGCAGCCTGTCGTGCTGTTGGCCACTCATCTATGCGCGCTCCCGACAGGGGCGCAGCATAGATGAGGTGAGGGCGGAAGTCGGCACCCAGCAGGCGTCGCGCCTGCTGGGTAAGTCGGCTTCCGGCAGAGGTGAACATACGAGCAGAAGATGAGCCATTTGTAAGGTAGAAAAAAAAATTCAAAGGCAGGGAGGGGGTTAGGGATAGATTAGCAATAGGTAGGGACAGAAAAAAAAATACAGATGGTGGGAGCTACTCTTTAATGTATTTGCACCCTCCGAATAGGAGACATTCCCCAATGGCGGCCACGGACACACCCGAAAGGGAACAATAGGGGACAAAACACTCCCAATAGGGGACAATAGGGAACAAAATACTCCCATTAGGGGACAAAACACTCCCAATAGGGGACAACCAGGCTTATGTGCTGGCTACTTTGCACACAAGGCCGCCATCAGGGGGTACAGCCAATACCC
Source organism: Hyla sarda (assembly GCF_029499605.1). Classification (NCBI taxonomy): domain Eukaryota; kingdom Metazoa; phylum Chordata; class Amphibia; order Anura; family Hylidae; genus Hyla; species Hyla sarda. The sequence continues at coordinate 19,913,432 of NC_079198.1, read as the reverse complement.
CAGTAAGGGGCCCGGGCCCCCGCTGCACCCCCTGCAGAAGCCCCAGAACAGAAGCAGAAGACCGATGTTTAAACAGCGGTCTCCTGCTTCTGTACATCCGCCGGCCACATCATTCACCCCCCTCCTTCCCTGATCCCCTGTGCCACTTTATTCCCCTGTGCCAAATCATCCCTCCCCCTTTATTACTCCCTGTGCCACATCATTTCCCCTTGACACCCCCCTCCCCCCCCCGTGCTATTTCATTCCCCCTTAATTTCCCTCTATGTAAATTCATCACCCCTTCTATACCACCTCCTGCGCCATTTTGTTCCCCCTTTATCCCCCTTTGACACTTCATGAAGAGGGGGTGATGAATTTACACAGAGGGTAATGAAGGGGGAATGAAATGGCACAGGGGGGATCAAGGGGAAATGATGTGGCACAGGGGGGGGATCAAGGGGAAATGATGTGGCACAGGGGGTAATGGGAGTATAATTTGGCACAATGCAAGGGGGGGGACATAAGATGACACAGGGTATAATAGGGGGAATTAAATGGTACAGGGGAGTGATAAGGGGACATTGAACGCCTATAGGAGATTCTACATTTGTGTTTTATAGGTAATTACACTCTGTTGTGAGTACAGGACAGTATTCCATCATTCAGGAAGAATTTTGAGCCTTTCTTTCCCAATAAGGGACATCTCTCAAAGTAGTTAGCTCCCTCAGTACTTTTTACTTATTTAAAGGGAACCTAAACCCCTTTAACATTTATAACCACTGTATGTATATAAGGGCTAGCGAGAATGTGCGGGGGTGGGAAGCATTGTGAGAATGCTGAATTTTTGACTGAATTCCGCCCGGAAATTCCACCATGTGAACAAAGCCGAAAAGGGTTGAGAAGAATTGGGCAAAAAGGTATCTACTTTCTTTTCAAAACAGCGCCACTCTTGTCCATGGCTGTTACATTCGGGGAACTGAACTTAAAGGGGGACTCCAGTGAAAAACTTTTTCAAACCCCAGTGGTCGGAGACTTATCCCCTATCCCAGTGTTTCACTAACAGTGTGCCTCCAGCTGTTGCAAAACTACAACTTCCAGCATGCTGGGAGTTGTAGTTTTGCCACAGCTGGAGGCACACTGGTTAGGAAACACTGTGCCTTATCCTGTGGATAAGTGTCTCATATGTTCCTTTCCCCGGATTACCCCTTTAAAGAGGCAATCACAAAAATGGGCATCCCTTGCCTCATTACGTATGGTTACTGCAGCCACTGATCGGTAGTGGTCCTAGCCGTCAGATCCTCACTGGCCAAATACTTCCTACAGTGTTTCCCAACAAGGGTGCCTCCAGCTGTTGTAAAACTACAACTCCCAGCATGCCCGGACAGCCAAAGGCTGTCCGGGCATGCTGGAAGTTGTAGTTTTGCAACAGCTGGAGTCACCCTGGTTTAAAATCACTGACTTACTATGAATACGTATTAATCTTGGGACATATTTAAAGTGGCTAAGCTGCAATACTCCACTCAGCCATGGACAAGAGTGGCGCTGTTTTGAAAACATTTGCAGGTTTATTTTTGGAAGACAAATATCTCGTGGTTTATCATCAGATACTGTATACATTGCCGGAAGACAACAGGGGATTTATTTTTAATTTTTTTTGCAACTCTGGAAGAATAGTTGGTGAGTTATTTCATCCAGAACAATGTTCTAATTTTTAATTAACTTTGATCGATTTCCTTCCTAATTGAATGAGGGAATTAGGAGATGAGAGGGGGCACTCTGGGCCCGAGGAAGAATAGCGGGGATCGGGCGGCTGCTTCTTAACTCAATGTGATTGATGTCTCTTCTAATTGAATTAAGCAGCGGAGACGTTTGATCTCCGTCACTTCGAGAGAGAAGAAAACATCTATTTGTTTTCCTTTTATTTTCAACAACGAATTGAAGCGAATGTCAACCTTGTTCTTGGCTTTTGAATAGAGGTGTAAAAAAAAGAAAAAATAAAAATAAAAAGAATTCCCGCTGTGCAAGGTTAGGGCAACATGGAGACACAGCCTACTGGGATTGCCAAGACTGAAAAACATCCGTACAGGGACACTAAACCAATAATGCCCCCAATGGCCCTACAAGTGAATAAAAGTCACATTTTATTATTAAATCACTAGTAAAAACCTGGTTAAAAAACAATGAAAATGAAAAAAAAAAAAAAAAAAATATATATATATATATATATATATATATATATATATATACACAAGCTATAAACTCACACTATTGGGCAATGGTCATTGCCTGTCCACGCTCTTCCTCTGTCTTAGGGTCTATTCTATTCACACGGCAGAATTTCCGCTTGCGGATTTCCACCTCAAATTAAAGCCCATAGACTTTTATGGGATTCCGCACTCCCATTCACACTTCTGAATTTCCACATATTGGGGGTAGTAGTGCAGGGGCTGAGGAACTGATTGCATCAGGTCTTACTTCGCTCCCTGGCGAGGTACATCACAGCATCTGCGTCAATGCGGACGTTCTAATGGGTAATCGGATGGCCCGCGGCACGGAGGTCCCCTTACCTGCCTACAGCACTCTCCCGGCATCCTCTCCTCTTCTCTGGTATGCCTTCCAGCAGACCAGAGAAGATCGCCGATAATACTGATCAGTGCTATGCATAGGCATAGCACTGAACAGTAGTAGCAATCTAATGATTGCTATCAATAGTCACCTGTGAAGACAAATAATATTATTTTGGTTTTGCCATACATTTCATGGTAAAATAAGTGATGTCATTACAAAGTACAATTGGCCGGGCAAAAAACAAGCCCTCATGTGGGTCTGTGGATGAAAATATACCTATAACATTATGCAGAGGTGTTGCTAGCTCTGCAAAAGACTGGGGGCAAGAGCCCATAGCCCAAGCCATGCCCCTAACCACAACCCATTCACGTCCCTAACCACACCCCAGTCACGCCCCTAACCACACCCCAGTCACGCCTCCTAACCACACCCCAGTCACACTCCTAACCACACCCCAGTCACGCCCCTAACCATGCCCTCATTCACACCCAATCGCGCTCAGTATACAAGAAGAAATATTATCACCATACATACTGCCGTCATACTGTTAGTGACCATATCTAACCAAAACTAAGACCAATATAACCAATAATACAAGAACAAAAATGGTCAGCATCTCCAAACAAAATGAAACAGGTGCACACTGCTAGTTTTGTGTGTTAACAGTAGGAACAAATAATACCACCACCACCATTACCACTGACTAATAACACTATATTTGTTACTGAATAAAATAAACTATACAAAAGACCATATTCCCAAATACATTCACCATACTGAGGTAGATACCAGCTGTACACAGGATCTCAATACCATGTAAGTGATTTTATACAGGACCATATAGAGGTGGATACCAGCTGTACACAGGATCTGTATACCATGTAAGTGATTATATATGGGACTAAGGACCATATAGTGCTATATACCAGCTGTACACAGGATCTGTATACCATGTAAGAGATTATATACATGTAATGTCCCACTGCAAGACATGGTCCTGCACTACACTTAGGCCCTGTCTGGTTGAGTCCCTCAGTGACCTGGGGGCTCTCCTGCAGTGTCTCCCCTGCTGTTACTTTAATGTTATTTATTGTACTATATGTATAGTCAGTATACAAAGTATAGACAGTATAAAGGACCTTTGGAGGACTAATATAATTGTCTAAAGGACCTGTGAGATGTTACATGTTATGTTTATGTTACCCAGAGGGTCACCAGCTTAACACATGACCCGCAGCTTGACGTATGGGCTTCAAGTACTGCCCCCCTTTATAAGGAATACAGGATCTGTATACCATATAACTGATTATATACAGGACCATATAGAGGTAGATACCAGCTGTACACAGTACAGAAAAAGAAAGTAACACAACTCCAAGGTTTTGGTGTTCAAATCAGGGCTGAAGATTGATTGCACCATAAAACAAAGCACTTTATGTTACAGTATATTGTGCAATAAATCTTCAGCCCTGATTTGAACACTGAAACCTTGGAGTTGGACTCCATAAGTGATTAAGGGAACATTCACACCTACATTTTTCTGCTGGAGATTTGCTGTAGCAGATTTTGCTACCACTTAAAGTCAATGGGCAGCAAAATATACTAGAGCAAATCTGCAGCAGATAATACGCACGTGTGAATGTAGCCATAAAATTACATCTAGGGACTCAGACCAACATGACGGCTTCTTCCAGCCAAAATTTCATCTGTTCGGCATCTGCAGGACAAACATGTTAGACAATTTTCTAGTGCCAGTGCCCTCCTCTACACAATCTCCCATCTATAGGCCTCCATACTATAAAAAATGCCCCCTTGGTGTTCCGCTCAGTAAAAATGGGCATGTAGGTAGCCAAGTAGTCAGGTATGTAGGTTGGTAACTAGCAAGGTAGTTAGGTAGCCAGTTTTTTAGGTAAATAGGTAGGTAGTCAGGTATATAGCTAAGCAGTTAGGTAGGCATGTATGTAGATAAGTTAGGTAGCCCAGTATGACAGTAGGTGAGTGTTTCCCAACCAGGGTGCCTTCAGCAGTTGCAAAACTATAACTCTCAGCATGCTCAAACAGCCGTTGACTGTCTAGGCATGCCGGGACATGTAGTTTTGCAACACCTGGAGGCACCCTGGTTGTGATACACTGCCTTGGAAGGCTTCTAAGGCAGTGTTCCCCAACTAATGTACCTCAAGCTGTTGCAAAATTACAACTCTAAGTTTGCTCAAACAGCCTTTGGCTGACTGGGCATGTTGGGAGTTGTAGTTTTGCAACACCTGGAGGCACCCTGGTTGTGGAACACTGCCTTGGAAGCCTTTCAATGCAGTGTTTTTTTTTTTTATAACCAAGGAGCCTCTAGATGTTGCAAAACTACAACTCCTAGCAAGCCCAGTCTGGACATGCTGAGAGTTGTAGTTTTTCTACATCTACAGGCAGCAGGTCCCCCACATTAGATAGCAGTCTCCCCACATTAGGTAGCTGTTTCCCCACATTAGGTAGCATAGTCTCCCCCCCCCCCCCCCCCCCCGACACAGACACACACTGACAAAGGCAGACAGAGATACACACACAGACACACAAACCACGGGCGCTTTAAAACAGTGAGCTGCGGTGGCGGTGCAGCAGCGGCGCAGTGGGCGGCCTAGGTGGCCCAAGAAAAAAAAATATTGACCCCCTGAGAACCAGGGCTATTAGCATTACACCTGGGGTTATAGCCCTGTTAGAAAGCCATAGCACAGCATTGATCAGTGTAATCTGCGCTCTGCTTCTTTAGCCTGTATAAGCAGGCTGGAGGGACAGAGACCAGAGAAGGCAGAGACCTGGAAGGCACAGAGGCAGGTAGGAACCCTCTGGGCATCATGCAGGCTGATTGAGACCCCGCAAGTGTGCAGTGTAGCTCCCAATTAGCCCCATCAAAGGACCGGCAACTGCATCTTAACCACTTTAGGTGCAGCAATCAAGTTTGATCGCAGAATCTAAAGGGTTAATGCTGGACATCAGCAAGATCAACAATATCTGGCATTAAGCGGTAAGTCCTGGCTGCTTACCAGATATGAAACACATTTAGGGCCCTGTGTTGTCTAAGGGTTAAAATAAAAAAAACACAGTGTGAATACAGCCAAACAGGTCATAATTTGAGGCTATCCCACTCATTAATGGTAATTCCTGATACACAGACCACAATTATATCACCTGGAGGTGTAATACCGCACACAACCCGAGGACAGGTGTGGCTCTGTATTTAGACAAAAGCACACATATATATATATACAGTGGTCCCTCAACATACAATGGTAATCCGTTCCAAATGGGCCATCGTTTGTTGAAACCATCGTATGTTGAGGGATCCGTGCAATGTAAAGTATAGGACAGTGGTCTACAACCTGCGGACCTCCAGATGTTGCAAAACTACAACACCCAGCATGCCCGGACAGCCGTTGGCTGTCCGGGCATGCTGGGAGTTGTAGTTTTGCAACATCTGGAGGTCCGCAGGTTGAAGACCACTGGTAGAGGAAGTTGTACTCACCTGTCCCCGCCGCTCCGGACCCGTCACCGCTGTCCTGGATGTCGCCATCCATCGCTGTTGCCGCGTCCCCGGGGTGTCCCCGACGCTCCGACAAGGCCTCTGCTTCCCCAGCATCCTCGCTCTCTGTCGCCGCCATCATGTCACTTCGCACGCCGCTCCTGTTGGATGACGGGACAGCGTGCGCAGCGACGTGATGATGACGATGGAGAGAGTCGACGATGCAGGGGATCCCGAAGAGGACGCGCCGGAGCCCCGAGGACAGGTAAGTGATCGTCAGTGGACCACACGGGGCACCGTAAACGGCTATCCGGTGGCAGCTGAAGCAGTCTGCACTGCCGGATAGCCGTTTATGCGATGGCCCCGACATAGAAAAGCATCGTATGTTGATGCTGCCTTCAACATGTGATGGACTCTGAGAGGCCATCGTATGGGGAAATGATCGTATGTCGGGGCCATCGTAGGTCGGGGGGGTAACTGTATATATAAATATTGTTTTGGCTTTTTTTTTTTACATTGGTTTACTATCCATTTACCATATACCACACTTGTACTGATATGCTCAGCTCTTTCATAACTTAACATTTATTGCTGTTGTTGTTTTTATGGTTTTCTATGTGCTGACTGCGAGTTCTCAGTGTTTAGATCTTATCATAGTGCTCTGTGTGCTACATCCACAAAACACAAACAACAGATTCTACAAAAAAAAAAACAACACAATCACTTACACACCGGTGCATCATAAAGCACAGGTCCTACACACGGGGTCTGATCATTTTTGGTGGAATTTCGCTATAATAATGGCATCGGAGGGGTGAACGCTATACTCTGTGGACTGTAGAGGAAACCTTGCTTCTCTCCATCAACAGTGCCACTGTTGTCTTCAGGTTATGTGTGGTATTGCAGCTCGGTTTCATTGAAGTAAATTGAACCGAGTATAAATACTTTTACGTGTCACCATATTTTATAAAACTACACTACTATTATGTGTCAGCATATTTTATGAAATTACAGTCCTCACAGTAAACTCCTCTATCGTGATAAAACACAATACAACACAGCGCCATTCTATCAGTGATCACTGGTCTATAATCTCTGTGTCTGGTGTCACTATAAAGACGGCTCTGGACCTAACAAAAGTTTTCAGGGCTGTCTAATGTGTATTGTGGCATATTTTCAGTAAAATAGGTGCCTGTACATATCTCTATGCACAGGCACAATGGGGGGTATTTATCAAAGGATTTATGTGGTTTTTTTTCACTTAACTTTGGCGCAATACTTTGGCGCAGTGTCTTTTTGCGCCAAAGTTTGGCGCATCTTCTCCACTGTCATTTTTACAACTTTCTCAAAATCACACGGTCCTGTGTGTGTGATTTTAACTTTAGTCAGTAATTTATCATTTGCGCCAATCGATTTTTGGTGCAAATCCCTTTTTATTTTTTTGGGCGCAAATCCCCGCCAAGAAATTTTGCACATGGAAAACACACTTAGCAATGTCAGAAAATGTAAAGGCGTCAAAATACATTAAAAATGTTTTTTTTGTGAAAGCAGCGACGCCTCCGGGGCTGCTCAATACTATCCTGCGACATAGTTGTCTCTGAGGAACCTTCACCCTCCGCTGAGCCAGCATTGGACATGGCCACACAGGTAAGCACTAAAGCAGCGGTCTCCAACCTGCGGACCTCCAGATGTTGCAAAACTACAACTCCCAGCATGCCCGGACAGCCAACGGCTATCCGGGCATGCTGGGAATTGTAGTTTTGCAACATCTGGAGGCCCGCAGGTTGAAGACCACTGCACTAAAGTAACAAAAAAAACAAAAAAAAATACTCAAGTTGAAAATAAAATCCATTTCACATGATATATATATATATATATATATATATATATATATATATATATACCCCACAAAAGAAAATAACTCCTGTCGCTTGCTGATATACTGCAGGAGGGACTCCAAAATGGCTGCTCTACAGGGTAAAATACGCGTCCTCTGTGGGGGTAAGTTCTGTGTAAAAGGCGCTGTGAACGGCTGATTTCAACATTTGAGCCGAAATTACTAACAACTTGCACCAAATGATACATTTTGCGCATGTCCACGAAAACCAAAGTGAAAAAAAAAAAAGGGTAAAAAGAAACGGTCAACAGGCAAAATTGATAAATACCTCCCTGTGGGGGAGATTTATCAAAACCTGTCCAGAGGAAAAGTTGCCCAGTTGCCAATAGCAACCAATCAGCTCGCTTCTTTCATTTTTAACAAGGCCTCTGCAAAGTGAAAGTAGCAATCTGATTGGTTGCTATGGGCAACTGGGCAACTTTTCCTTAGCACAGGTTTTGATAAATCTCCCCCTATGTCCTTATATTTTTCTTCTATTTGCTCTCTTGCCAGGTGATTGTCCTGGTTCACATAATGTTGGTTGTATTTTATGAAAATTCCAATAAAATTTTGTTAAAAAAAAAATTAAAAATACTAAAACAATCCTACAAAAGTACCTAGATTTACTTCTTAAATTTAAGTAGTTGACAGACTTCCCGCCTACAGGGAACAAGTCTATGTATCCTTAAAGTATTCACCGTACTTTTGTACCTGATTATAATATTTGTATCTGATAATATTAAAGGGGTATTCCAGGCAAAAACTTTATATATATATATATATATATATATATATATATATATATATATATCAACTAGCTCCGGAAAGATAAACAGATTTGTAAATTACTTCTATTAAAAAATCTTAATCCTTCCAATAGTTATTAGCTTCTGAAGTTTTCTATCTAACTACTCAATGATGATGTCACGTCCCGGGAGCTGTGCAGTTCCTATGGGGATATTCTCCCGGGACGTGAGTCATCAGAAAGCAGTGAGACAGAAAACAGCAACTCAACTTCAGGAGCTAATAACTATTGGAAGATTAAGATTTTTTAATAGAAGTAATTTACAAATCTGTTTAACTTTCTGGAGCCAGTTGATATATATATATATATAAAAAAAAAAGTTTTTGCCTGGAATACCCCTTTAATTCAATTTTCAAGCAGAGAAAAAAACTCTTCAATGCAACATACAACTGTCCCGTTCATAGTTCCTCGCAGTGAGGGTTCATTGGGGTAATTCCCCGTCTCATATGGCTTTCGTAGTGCTGCCTACATTTCCCATGATGTCATTGGTTTTGCAGACATAAAGGGGACAAGGTATCATCACTGCACCTGCTCCGAGTCTCACGTGATAGATCAGTGACACGGAACTTCTGTTCTTTAAAGGGGTACTCCGCACCCCTAGACATCTTATCCCCTATCCAAAGGATAGGAGATAAGATGTCAGATCGTGGGGGTCCCGCTGCTGGGGACCCCGGGATCTCGGCTGCAGCACCCACCTCAACGGCTTCCGGCAACGATGGAGGCTTCGGATCCCGACCACGCGAGCGAAAGCGCGTGATGTCATGACTCCACCCCCATGTGATGTCACACCCCACTCCTCAATGCAAGTCTATGGGAGGGGGCGTGACGCCGTCACGCCCCCTCCCATAGGCTTGCATTGAGGGGGCAGAGCGTGACATCACATGGGGGCGGAGCCGTGACGTCACAACGCTCCGGCCCCGTGAGCGACAGTAATCAGACCCGGAGCGAACACGCTCCAGGGACTGATTTTAACGGGGTGCGGCGTGCAAGATCACGGGGGTGCCCAGCGGCGGGACCCCCGTGATCAGGTATCTTATCCCCTATCCTTTGGATAGGGGATAAGATGTCTAAGCGCCGGAGTACCCCTTTAACTCATCCTATAGAATATTATATTAGATACGGCTTCAGCCTTTCCAAATTTCTCCCTGTTACTTGAGCTCTTACACATAGGACAGAAGTGTCAGGACCTGCATGTCTTCACCCAAAGGTCTTCATCCGAATTTGCAAATATCTAACAATGGAGGCACACCGGCCTACAGAGATAATACATCTAATATTATAAAAGGGGGTACTCCACTGGAAAACATTTTTTTTATTAACTGGTGACAAAAAAGTTAAACAGATTTGTAAATTACTTCTATTTAAAAATCTTAATCCTTCCAGTACTTAGTAGCTGCTGTATGATCCACAGGAAGTTCTTTTCTTTTTGAATGTCCTTTCAGTCTGATCACAGTGCTCTCTGCTGACACCTCTGTCCATGTCAGGAACTGTCCAGATCAGGAGAGGTTTGTTATGGGGAATTGCTCCTACACTGGACAGTTCCTAAAATGGACAGCAGTGTCAGCAGAGAGCACTGTGGTCAGGGAAAAAGGAAATTCAAGAAGAAAATAACTTTCGGTGGATCATACAGCAGCTGATAACTACTGGAAGGATTCAGATTTTTAAATAGAAGTAATTTACAAATCTGTTTAACTTTAAGGCACCAGTTGATATAAAAAAAAAAATGTTTTCCAGTGGAGTACCCCTTTAACTTCCTCTGGAGCATACAGCAGCTGATAAGTACTGGAAGGATTAAGATTTTTTAATAGAAGTCATTTACAAATCTTTTTACCTTTCTGGTGCCAGTTGATATTAAAAAATTTTTTCCAGTGGAGTACCCCTTTAACTTCCTCTGGAGCATACAGCAGCTAAGTACTGGAAGGATTAAGATTTTTTTTAATACAAGTAATTTACAAATCTTTTTAACTTTCTGGTGCCAGTTGTTATGAAAAAATTGTTTTCCCTTTAATCATTATGAAGGATACTATAGGCTATTTAGATTGGAAACGAAGTACAAAGCACCGAGCAATTGTCTGATTTTTTATTGCTATTCTTCAGGTATTTCCTCCTGTTTTCGCTATAGACTAATTGTGATACTTTATATGTGATATGGTATTTCATGTCACATTAGAAGAAACAGTTTTTTTTTTTTTTACTTTATTTCCAACTTCATTCATATCTGTTTTTGTTTCTTTGTCTATCACAATACTTCAATACTATAAAAACACATTCATTGCAGTTACAAGAATAAGACAGGTCCTTAAAGGTCACGTAGTCTGTTTTCATTTCGTACGGATTTCACAAGCAGAAAAGCATTATGGTTTCTGTGGCTTTTACCATTCAACAGATGTGAAGAGAGATTTTTCAGTTAAAACCTTAAAGGAAAACTGTCACATATTTTCTCCCGCACTATCTACAAGTACTGGTGGATAGTGCGGGAGACACTGATTAAAACGAGCCCTACCTTGGTCTGATCCGCGCCGCCGTTCGCCCGCACTTGTAGTTTTAATCTCTGTGTATATCCGGCTGTAACTGGCAAAGGCGGGGCTTCTGCGGGCTAACGGACACTGACGTCAGCGCCGCTCATGAATATTCATCCCTCCTGTTCTCCCTCTCTTCGCCGCTCCTAACCAGAGGGAGGGATGAATATTCATGAGCGGCGCTGATGTCAGTGTCCGTTAGCCCCGCCTATGCCAGTTACAGCAGGATATACACAGAGATTAAAACTACAAGTGCGGGCGAAAGGCGGCGCGGATCAGACCAAGGTAGGGCTCGTTTTAATCAGCGTCTCCCGCACTATCCACCAGTACATGTGGATAGTGCGGGAGAAAATATGCGACAGTTTTTCCTTTAAAAAAAAAAAAAACATCAGTAAACAGACCCGTTGCAATAGGTTGACTTCAGTCATTGCTTTAACAGCTGTATATAATTTATTAAGAAAGAAAGTGAAGTATACTCCTTAAAGGGGTTATCCAGGAAAATACTTTTTATATATATATATATATATATATATATATATATATATATATATATATATATATATATATATTTTTTTTTTTTTTTTACATCAGATAACCAGAAGCTCATTTATATTCTCTGCCGCTTTTTTTTTTTTTTTTCTCTTCTATAACCGGCCACTTCCTTTTTGTAGACAAGGCATCCCACCACTTTATCTCATTACCTTTCAGAAGCAAAATCTTCTGCACGTGAAGGTTTTTTACCTACCAGTCAATTCCAGAAGTTTTTATCACAATGTTCAATGAAGATTATGAACTGACACCCACCTCGGATTACTATACCGTAAGTATGGCTGACTACAGTACTTTACAGATTATTTTAAAGTGTATACGTTATATGACACAGGTATAAAGAGAACAAGAAAAGAGATGAGTGAACTTACAGTAAATTTGATTGGTCACAAACTTCTCGGCTCGGCAGTTGATGACTTTTCCTGCATAAATTAGTTCAGCATTCAGGTGATCCCGTGGGCTGGAAAAGGTGGATACAGTCCTAGGAGACTCTTTCCTAGGAATGTATCCACCTTTTCCAGCCCACGGGAGCACCTGAAGGCTGAACTAATTTATGCAGGATAAGTCATCAACTGCCGAGCCGAGAAGTTCGTGACGGTTCGAATTTACTGTAAGTTCGCTCATCTCTAAACAGGAACAAGGTTGTAAAAACAACATTTGACCAAGGGATTTTGCTTATTTAACAGAATTGTTAGAAAGTGTTTTTCCCATTTTTAAAAATTTATTTACCATTATTACCGTATTTTTCGCCGTATAAGACGCACTTTTTCTTCCCCAAAACTGGGGGGGGAAAGTCAGTGCGTCTTATACGGCAAATACACCCCTATCGCGGCGGTCCCTGCGGCCATCAACGGCCGGGACCCGCGGCTAATACAGGACATCACCGATCGCGGTGATGCCGTATATTAACCCTTCAGACGCGGCGATCAAAGCTGACCGCCGCGTCTGTGGGGAAAGTGACACTAACCCGGCTGTTCAGTCGGGCTGTTCGGGACCGCCGTGATTTCACCGCGGCGGTCCCGAACAGCCCGACTGAATAGCCGGGTTAGTGCTTACAGGACACCGGGAGGGACCTTACCTGCCTCCTCGGTGTCTTCTCCGTTCAGGGATCCCCTGTATGGCCGGCGCTCTCCTTCCTCGTCATCACGTCGTTGCGTACATGCGTCGGCGTGCGTAACGACGTGATGACGGCGACGGAGAGCGAGGATACCCGGCCGGCAGCAGAGACGTTCCGGAGCTACGGGGACACGGCGACAGCGACATCCAGGGCAGCGGTGACGGGTCCAGAGCGGCGGGGACACGTGAGTATTACCTCCTATGCAGTGGTCTTCAATCTGCGGACCTCCAGATGTTGCAAAACTACAACTCCCAGCATGCCCAGACAGCCAACGGCTGTCTGGGCATGCTGGGAGTTGTAGTTTTGCAACATCTGGAGGTCCGCAGGTTGAAGACCACTATTGGGTTAAAAATCTTTATTTTTTTAGATTTTGCACCTATAAATTGGGTGCGTCTTATACGCAGGTGCGTCCTATAGGGCGAATAATACGGTATATTCTTTACATGAGCTGTAAGCAACTCTAATGTCATCCGATGCATCTCTTAGTCACTATGACAGCTGACATACAAAAAATATGTTGACTGAGGTTTGCTGTGATTTTTTTTTTATTAAATTTTTTTTGTGAACATTATTCTTATATGAAACCTTCAAAATATTAAAGACCAAAGAAAGGCAACAATTACATCCACAGCTACAAACCCCCTTAGCTGACAGTAATATTCTAGAAAAAAGGACAGCAATAAGTTGTTTTACAAAAAAAATTGTGATTTTAATTGTATTTTGTATTTTTTTTTATTATTATTATTGTTGTTTTTTATTATTATTATTATTATTATTATTATAGTTTTTTATTATTATTATTATTATTATTGTTTATTATTTTGTTTAACTGGGGGTCCTGTTGCAGGCAGCCAGTGACTGGCTGAGCATTTTTGCATGTCTCAAAGGATGGGGGCCGTTCTGCTCCAAGATCATGGGGGGGCCCAGCAGTCGAACCCTCCATGATCAGACATTTAGACCCTATCCTGTGGATAGGGAATAAGTTTTAGTGACCCAGATTTCCCCTTTAAGGGAAGAAATTCTCCTGAACACTCACCTGCCTACAGTGGTCTCTCAAGTTACAGTATGTACATTATAACTCTATGGCAGTGTTTCCCAACATTTATCAGCTCGTGGCACCCCTCGGAATTTTTTTTTTTTTTTTTTTGCGGGGCACACCTACCAAAGTTGAGAAGCAAAAAAAAAAAAAAAAAAAAAAAAAGCCACACTGCACAATATCTATTTATCTGTGGGTATGCAGATTACAGTGCTTCTTTATACAGCAACTCACAAATGACGTCTTCTCTAATCACCGTCGTTCCCTTTTCTTCTCCATCTGGTCCGGGTCATCATGACAATTTCTTTCAGCCACAATTCTTCAATGCTAAACCTGCAAAACAAACCTATTAGGCTCTGCACTTTTCCAGCATCAGCCTCCAGATTCCCCTTTTACAAGTGAAGAGGAATACAGGGGCATATAGGTGTAAAGGGGGTAACAGAGGGGTGTAGAAAGGTTTACATGGGTAACAGAGGGGTGTAGAAGAGTGTACATGGGTAACAGAGGGGTGTAGAGGAGTGCACATGGGCGGCAGAGGGGTGTAGAGGAGTGTACATGGGTGACAGAGGGGTGTAGAGGAGTGTACATGGGTGGCAGAGGGGTGTAGAAGAGTGTACATGGGTGGCAGAGGGGTGTAGAGGAGTGTACATGGGTGGCAGAGGGGTGTAGAGGAGTGTACATGGGTGACAGAGGGGTGTAGAGGAGTGCACATGGGCGGCAGAGGGGTGTAGAGGAGTATACATGGGTGACAGAGGGGTGTAGAGGAGTGTACATGGGTGGCAGAGGGGTGTAGAAGAGTGTACATGGGTGGCAGAGGGGTGTAGAGGAGTGTACATGGGTAACAGAGGGGTGTAGAAGAGTGTACATGGGTGGCAGAGGGGTGTAGAGGAGTGTACATGGGTAACAGAGGGGTGTAGAGGAGTGCACATGGGCGGCAGAGGGGTGTAGAGGAGTGTACATGGGTGACAGAGGGGTGTAGAGGAGTGTACATGGGTGGCAGAGGGGTGTAGAAGAGTGTACATGGGTGGCAGAGGGGTGTAGAGGAGTGTACATGGGTGGCAGAGGGGTGTAGAGGAGTGTACATGGGTGGCAGAGGGGTGTAGAGGAGTGTACATGGGTGACAGAGGGGTGTAGAGGAGTGTACATGGGCGGCAGAGGGGTGTAGAGGAGTGTACATGGGTGACAGAGGGGTGTAGAGGAGTGTACATGGGTGGCAGAGTGGTGTAGAAGAGTGTACATGGGTGGCAGAGGGGTGTAGAGGAGTGTACATGGGTGGCAGAGGGGTGTAGAGGAGTGTACATGGGTGACAGAGGGGTGTAGAGGAGTGTACATGGGTGGCAGAGGGGTGTAGAGGAGTGTACATGGGTGGCAGAGGGGTGTAGAGGAGTGTACATGGGCGGCAGAGGGTGTAGAGGAGTGTACATGGGGGACAGAGGGGTGTAGAAGAGTGTACATGGGTGACAAAGGAGTGTAGAGGAGTGTACATGGGTAACAGAGGGGTGTACATGGGGGACAGAGGGGTGTAGAGGAGTGTACATGGGTGACAGATTGGTGTATAAGAGTGTACATGGGTGACAGAAGAGTGCAGAGGAGTGTACATGGGTAACAGAGGAGTGTACATGGGTGACAGATGGGTGTAGAAGAGTGTACATGGGTGGCAGAGGGGTGTAGAGGAGTGTATATGGGTGACAGAGGAGTGTACATGGGTGACAGAGGGGTGTAGAAGAGTGTACATGGCTAACAGAGGGGTGTACATGGGTGACAGAGGAGTGCAGAGGAGTGTACATGGGTAACAGATGGATGTACATGGGTGACAGAGGGGTGTAGAGAGGTGTACATGGGAGACAGATGGGTGTAGAAAAGTGTGCATGGGTAACACAGGGGTGTACATGGGTGGAAGAAGGGTGTAGAAGAGTGTACATGAGTGGCATAGGGGTGTAGAGGGGTGTACATGGGTTACAGAGGGGTGTAGAGGAGTGTACATGGGTGACAGGGGGCGTAGGGGTGACAGATGGGTGTAGACAGGTGTACATGGGTGACAGATGGGTGTGGGAGAGTGAACATGGGTGACAGGGTGTGTAGGGGGTGACAGAGTGGTGTAGGGGTGACAGATGGGTGTAGAGGGGTGTACATGGGTAACAGATGGGTGTAGAAGAGTGTACATGGGTGACAGGAGTAGTGTTGAGCGGCATAGGCCATATTCGAATTCGCGAATATTCGCGAATATATGGACGAATATTCGTCATATATTCGTGAATATTCGCATATTCGTAATATTCTCGTTTTATTTTCGCATAATCGAAAATTCGCGAATGCGAAAATTAACATATACGAAAATTAGCATATTCAAAATTAACATAAGCGACAATTCGCATATACGAAAATTAGCATATGTTAATTTTCGCATATGCGAAAATTCGCACGCACAGTAGTATTAGAGCCTTCTTTACACCACACAAGCTGGAAGCAGAGAGGGATGATCACTGTGATGTGTACTGTGAAAAAAAATTATAATAAAAAATAAAAAAAATGAATATTCGTAATTACGAATATATAGTGCTATATTCGCGAATATTCGCGAATTCGCGAATATGCGATATTCGCGAATAAAATTCGCATTGCGAATATTCGCGAGCATCACTAGACAGGAGGTGACAGAAGGATGTAGGGGGGGCAGATGAGTGAAGAATGGTGTGCATGGGTGACAGATGGATGTAGAAGAGTGTACATGGGTGACAGGGGGGCATAGGGGGTGACAGAGGGGTGGACAGGGGTGACAATTGAACAGAGGGGTGAATAGGGAGTAGACATGGATGACAGAGGTGTAGACTGGGGGGTGGTCAGAGGGGTGGACGGGGGGTTGAACATGGGTGACAGGGGATGGACAGGGGTGGCGAAGGTGGACATGGATCACAGGGATGGGGACATGGGAGACAGGGGGGTGAAGAGGGGTGTAGAGGAAGAGTGGCACAGTTACCCATAGCAACCAATCAGATTGCTTCTTTCATTTTTCACAGGCCTTTTCAAAAATGAAAGAAGTGATCTGATTGGTTGCTATGGGCAACTGGTCAACTTTTCCTCTGCACAGGCATCTCCCCCTATAAATATACTTAGAAAGCAATAGGCCTCATATAAATTTGCCCTTGGCATTTCCCGCCTTATATTCTTGCATTTCAAAATTATTTTGCTGAAGAAAATGTACTTACTGATGTGGTAGTAAGACACTAGACTTTAACCCTGTACCTTCCCTCACCTGTATCTCAAAGTTTTTTTGTTTTACGTTTATCAATTTCTGACTCATTCGGAAAGATCCACATGATGCTAAAACCAAAGTGGTGAACATCTGTATTCTGAGCTACAAACAGGACCTTTAAGAGGCAATACCACAAAGCCACTATAAAACTCACAACCACTCGTGACATTTTGTAAACCGGCAAAACAACAATAGCCTTGAGGTTTACGCACATGGTAGTATAGCTCGGGTAACCTTTGTGTCACGCCATAATGGAGTTGTGTGCCCCTTTTGATGCCCCCATGATTTTATTTGCCTTGGCAGCAGTTTCTGGACACTGGTCGCTATAGGTAAAAGTCATTTTCTATATCCGTCGTCCCCAGTATTTTCCCATTTAATACATATTACCAGCCTGGATTTTACTTCCCATGTGCATAACTCTACATTTATCAGTGTTGAACCTCAACTACCACTTCTTAGCCCAAGCTTCCAATCTATTTAGGTCCATTTGTAACAGTGCTCTGTCTACTCTTGTGTTATCCACTATACATAATGTGCTGTCCTCTATTGTGTTATCTGCTAATCACAGTGCACAGTCCTCTATTGTGTTATCTACTATACACAGTGGACTGTCCTCTATTGTGTTATCTACAGTGACATACAGTGATCATCCTGGAATCAACTAATATAATAACTAGAAGGTCCACTGTAAAATATTAAAGGGGGCCTGTCATCAGTTTCATGCAAACTGCAAGTAGCATGTAACAAGGAAAGACTCATTCTTTATAGTGGTTTATGGTTAACTTTGAAACACCGAGGCTTTTTAGACTAATCATACTAATGACATTGGTCCTGAGTCGTTGGGACGGTCCCCAGAAGCTTCTCTTCACCTTTATTGATAGATATCTCCCTATATGCAAGAAGGGAATGATCTGACTGCCCTGATGACTTGGAGACCTTTCTCAGCCTGTGTTATAAGTATAATTTCTCTGAAATAGCGTAATGTAGTTTGGTCAGCTTGAAGATGAGAGGTTCCTTTTAACAGGGTACTCCACTTCTCAGCGTTTAGAACAAACTGTTCTGAACGCTGGAACCGGCACCAGGAGCTTGTGACATCATAGCCCCGCCCCTCATGACATCATGCCCCACCCCCTCAATGCAAGTCTATGGGAGGGGGCGTGATGGCTGTCACGCCCCCTCCCATAGACTTGCATTGAGGGGGCAGGGCGTGATATCATGATGGGGCGGGGCTATGACATCACAAGCTCTTGGCGTTGGCTCCAGCGTTCCGAACAGTTCCAAACACTGAGCAGCGGTGTACCCCCTTTAACTATTTCTGTAAACTCTTTGCTTTGTTCACATTTAATTGATTTTTTTTTAAGACACAAATGGGGGAATTTACAAAAAACGATGTAACTATGTCTTACACAGTGTAAACATAGACAAACAGATTCCAAATGAGCCAAATCACAGTCACAGTTACCTTCAGGCTAGACTGTCTACATGTGTGCCCTTCCTTGTTCAGTTAGGCTCACTTTCCTTTTATTTTTGGTGCAAATGTGTGTTATTTGCCATGCACCACAATTTTGATACTAAGTGAGCCAAAATTCTGGTTCTCTGGGCAGAGTAAAGGTAGGCCAATATTTTTCCTTCTCCATTCATGTCTAAAGTTAGATCAGAATACTGCTGCCTCCCTGGTGTCAGACTGCAGTGCATTATGGGAGCTAATTAAATGTTTTAGGGGTACTCTGCTGCTCAGCGTTTGGAACAAACTGCTCCGAACTCTGGAGCGGGCGGGAGCTCCTGACATCATAACCATGCTCCCTTATGATGTCACACCCCACCCCCTCAATGAAAGTCTACGGGAGACGACGTGACAGCTGTCACACACCCTCCCATAGACTTGCATTGAGGGGGCAAGGCGTGACATCATGAGGGGGCGGGGCCTATGACGTCACAAGCTCCCGACCCCTTTAACCTTGAATTCAAAGCTTTTATGTGATGTAAAGGTGAAGTTATATGTAAAATATTAAATAACTCCTTTAATTGTGTTTGTAGGATTATACACCAACCGCAGACTCTTCGCCTTGTGAGCCGTCGGAGACATTTTTTGGATACTTCATTCCGGCAGCCTTTACAATTGTCTTTCTGTTGGATCTATTAGGAAATGGATTGGTGCTGGCCATATTGATGAGCAGGCGAACCTCCTGGCATCTAGCAGATCACTATCTGTTCCAGCTGGCTTTGTCGGATCTTCTTCTTGGTCTCACGCTACCATTTTGGGCTGTCCAGTATGGCTATGGTTGGGTGTTCGGTCAAGTTTCTTGTAAGCTATTGGGAGCTCTGTTCACTATAAATATGTATAGTAGTATTTTACTCCTTGTTTGCATTAGCTTGAGTCGATATTTCTCTATAGTTTACGCTGTGGATCTTCATAAGAAGCTGCGTCCCATCCACACGTTCATGATCTGTGTTTTTGTCTGGATGTTATCTTTCTTTTTGTCTTGGCATGAGTTTTATTTTCGCGGGGTTGGAAATAGCCTTCTATCTGGCAAAACCATCTGCTTCTATAAATTTGACCCGGAGAAATCAAACTCGTTGAGGATTGCATTACAACTTACAGAACTTACTATTGCTTTCATCATCCCCTTAATATTTATGTTGTTCTTCTACTCTCGAATATTTTGTACTCTTCAAGGATCCAGGTTGAACCACTCCAGAAGGTCTCAGTTAGTCATCGTTGTTCTCCTGCTCGTCTTCTTCTTCTGCTGGGCACCATATAAATCTTTGCAGCTCATCGATACTCTTCAAAGAATGGGTTACGTCGCCCGCAACTGCCATTTCGAGATGATGATAGACATTGGCCTGGCGGTCACTCAGACATTGGGTCTATGTCACGTCTGCATAAACCCCATTATATATGCCTTTGTTGGGGTTAAATTTAGGAAAGAAATTTTTAAGGTTTTCAAAAGGTTATCTGATCATGTGGTCAACACCAGTGTCATTCTATCCAGAGATGGGACAATCATTACTGACTCTAATCCGTCATACTCCAAAATTATGTAATCTCAGATGTAAAATCTAAATTTTAACAGGTAGTAGCCAGTTCTACATGGAATTATAAAAAAAAACATTACAAATAGAACCTCTTGTGTGAATAGGCTTGCGTCCAGCTTTGCAACCTAGCTTTATGTTTGTGAATAAAGCATTTTTGTGGGCAGTGCTTTAGTTTTTTTTTTTTTTATCTCCATCTTCCAAGAGCCATAACTCTTATTTTTTTCTGTTGATATAGCTGTTAGCTTTATTCCACAAGTGAGTTTGATTGTGCTAAATGTATATAGTTTTTCTTATCCTCATATCCCGTCCTCATATTCCGTCCTCATATCTCGTCCTCATATTCCATCCTCATATCGTGTTTTCATATCCCATCTTTATATCCCATCTTCATATCCCATCCTCATATCTCGTTCTCATATCCCATCCTCATATCTCGTCCTCATATTCCGTCCTCATATTCCATCCTCATATCGTGTTTTCATATCCCATCTTTATATCCCATCTTCATATCCCATCCTCATATCCCGTCCCCATATAGTGATGAGCAGCAGGGGCCATATTCGAATTTGCTATTTTTCGTGAATATATGGACGAATATTCGTCCTATGTTCGCTAAATTTGCATATTTGCTATGTTCATTCCCTTTTTTTTCCCATGTGAAAATTCGTAATTAAATTTGCATAGTGAGTATGCACGATTATATCTTTCACCTAAAAGAAGGGCGAGATCAGTGTCCTCTGGAAGTGCCGATATTTGCGAATATTTGCATATTCACATATATGAAACATTCGCGCTCCACACCGACTCACACAGTAAATAATATTGGAGCCTTCTTCGGACCACAAGCTGGAAGCAAGGAGGGATGCTCAGTTTTTTTTTTACACAGTACACATTTATTGTTGTGATGTGTACTGTGAAGAAAAAATACAAAACCCCCCCCAAAAAAACAAAAAACGAATATTCGTCATTATGAATATATATTGCGATGTTCCAAATATTAGCGAAATCGCGGCGTGCCGATATTCGTGGTAAAAATTTGCATTTCGAATATTCGCACTCAACACTATCCCCATATCCCACCTCATATCCTGGTTGTGGACTATTAAAGATTGTAACACATCAGTATAGGCAGGGAGTAGATAATTTATAATGCTCTATAAACCAGGAGGGTTCCTGCCCTCGGCTGTCCGGGCATGCTACTTTTGCACCATCTGGAGGTCCACAGTTTAGAAACCACTGATACAGGGCAGTATGTACTCCATTGTCTGGGTTTATCAATGTGTCTGAAACTAAAACTGTCTGGTTTTGTTCATGACAACCAATCACAGCTCAGCTTTCATATCCTAACAGGCTCTGGAAAAATGAAAGCTCAGCTGTGATTGGTTGATATAGGCAAAACCAGACAGTTTGGGTTTCAGGCAGATGGACAAATCAGGGCCCATGTTCCTTCATGCAGCCTCATATTACAGGTAGGGTTGCCACCTTTCTTGCAAAAAAAAAATACCGGCCATGCTAATTTGCATAATTAATTATACATGCGTGACATCACAGGATACACATTTGCGGGGGGAAATTTTGTCCTATTCTAACCCCTATAAATTTTTCCTTATACGGGCCTGTATGAGGCTCATTTTTTGCACCCCGGTCTGTAGATTTTAAGAGCACCATTTTTGTTTTAATGTGACTTTTTGATCGCTTTTTTTAAAATTAGAGTACCTATCATGATCTAAACTCTCCCCCCCCCCCCATTTGTACCTCACTGACACTATCCCTGTGTTTCTTTTCATTCAAAACCCCCTCTTTCTACCTCATTTATTGTCTTCTTGGCTGCTCATTCAGCCATCCTAGTGTGAGGGAGGATGGAGGCGTGGCCCAGTATAGAGGCTGTGAACAGCAGTCAGCAGCTCTGAGTCTTCTCCTCTCTGTTTACAAATGCATGTGCAGAGAGAAGAAAGATCGGAGCTCAGATAGTAAAATGAATGAGGACATGCAGTAAAGCAGAGTCAGGAGTATGCCCTGTTGTGCTATGAGCTGACTGACAGACAGGGAGCAGTGCTGAGCTTGTCTGTGTCCCGACTGCTGTCTGAGATTTAAGACTCCAGCATGAGTCTGAAATCTATAAAAAGGGCTTGCGGCCAGGACTGGTAGGGAGACCCCTAGTGGTCATTTTTTCAAAGTGGAAAATTAAATAGAAAGAAGCATATTTTTTAAACCCCTTAAGGACTCAGCGTTTTTCTGTTTTTGCATTTTCATTTTTCCCTCATCACCTTCTAAAAATCATAACGCTTTCAATATTGCACCTAAAAATCCATATTATGGCTTATTTTTTACGCCACCAATTCTACTTTGCAGTGACATTAGTCATTTTACCCAAAAATCCACGGCAAAACGGTACAAAAATCATTGTGCGACAAAATTGAAGAAAAAATTTCATTTTGTAACTTTTGGGGGCTTCCGTTTCTACGCAGTACATTTTTCGGTAAAAATAACACCTCATCTTTATTCTGTAGGTCCATACGGTTAAAATGATCCCCTACTTATATAGGTTGGATATTGTCGTACTTTGAAAAAAATCATAACTACATGCAGGAAAATTTATATGTTAAAAATTCTCATCTTCTAACCCCTATAACTTTTTTATTTTTCCACGTATGGGCCAGTATGAGGGCTCATTTTTTTGCGCCGTGTTCTGAAGTTTTTATCGGTACCATTTTTGTATTGATCAGACTTTTTGATCGCTTTTTATTCATTTTTTCATGATATAAAAAGTGACCAAAAATACACTATTTTGGACTTTGGAATTTTTTTGCAAGCACGCCATTGACCGTGCAATTTAATTAACAATATATTTTTATAGTTCGGACATTTTCGCACGCGGCAATACCAGATATGTTTATTTTTATTTACACAGTTGTTTTTATGGGAAAAGGGGGGTGATTCAAACTTTTAATAGGGAAGGGGTTAAATGACCTTTGTTAACTTTTTTTTCACTTTTTTAAGAAATACCGGCAGGGTGGCCAAAATACCGGCTGTGCCGGTAAAATACCAGTCAGGTGGCAACCCTACCTACAGTATTAGTCTCACCCTGTTGGGCCTAAATCCATGACATAACTCCTGATGGAAAGCGTAACAATAGTTCTCTCCTGCCTTCCATATATATATATATATATATATATATATATATATATATATATATATATATATATAATATATGATCTTTATGGTGTAATATTACAGCTGTATACAGATGTTTAGATCATATGTAGTTAAGATGCTATAGTAGATTTACTTGCGGTCCTATGTAAAACCACACGCAATACACCCCCGTATTCCCCGTGTTTTTGACTAGCTTGGTTCTGCTTCATCTGTACATTAAAAGCTTGTTTTTTGTTTTTTTGTTTTTTATAATAAAGAGTTATTTCTACAATTTACTGTGGTATTTTTTTTCTTTTTACCTCATTGGACTATAGATGTATACTGTATATATTTATAACTGATATTGTGACATTAGCTAAAAAAAAAGCTAAGCCCACTAGGCCCAGAGTACTACCAATCTGTTCCAGACATTTGTCCATAGCAACCAATCATCAACGAGCTGGGAGTGGTTGCTATGGGCAAATCTCTGCAGTTTTGGTTTCTGACAGATTGATAAACCTTGTCATTTTTTCATAACGTAAAATCAATTCCGGCCCTTTGATCTTTTCATCTAAACAAAGCTACCTTAGTTGGACAAATGTATTGTTCCCCACTTTTTAACCTCTTTAGGGCTGGGCCAACTTTTGTTTTTGTGGGTTTTTTTTTCCCCCCCTTTTAAACCTTATGATAGCCATAACTCTTTTATTTTGCAGGACTAATCGGACTTTGTAATGACATCCTTCATTCTTCCATAAATTATACAGAATTATACAAACAATTATTTGTGATTTAAAATAAAGAAAAAAAATACCATTTAGCAAATTTTACGGGTGGGGTTTTTTTTTTTACACCATTCACTGTGTAGTCATACTGACACGTTTAATTGATTTTTCAGGCTAGTACAATTACAATGATACCATATATATTGGGTTTTTTATGACTTACTATGTTTAAAAATATTGTAAATGTTTTTATTTTATTGATATGCTTAAAGTCAATATTCCCGTGTATTATTTTGTATTTTATTGAATTTTATGCAGAGGCGTGGGTGCTCGCTTTTTGCGCCATGATCTTTAGTTTTGTATCAGTCTAATTTGACATAGATTGTACTTTTTTATCACTTTTTATTCCGTTTTTTTCTGGGATGCGATGTGACCAAAAAAAAAACTGCAACTGCTAATTTATGTACAAATTTTCTATTTATCTATCTTCTACCATGAACATTTCTCTGCAGCTCTGGCCAGGTGTTCATATGTATCTCGGTTTTCTGCTATATCACAACCAAATAGTTTCTGGGTTGTGGTGAAACTCTAATAAAATCCTTTACTGAATGAATGCATTTGTGGCTCGGAGCTTCTTGTTGTTTCACTATATGTCCAGCATTGTCAATAACCACAGTCAGTTCACAGAACACACACACTCTGGAACATTTTACTGTCAGAAGCTTTAATGCAGAAGGATATGAGATACATGGTCATTGCTCCTTGTTAATAGTCTTCAACAACATGCTTAATCCAGTCATAATAGTTGCAGACTTTGGTGTAGACGCCGGGGTATCCAGTTTGCGCACAGCCTTGCCCCCAAGATACCACTCCATATAATTCTCCATTGCAGATCAGTGGTCCACCAGAATCCCCCTGCAAATATATAAATACATAATTGTAATATATAGAGTAATAAACCCACATATAATACTTAGACATTAAAGGGGTACTCTGAGGAACTAAACCTATAGCCCATCCTTTCCCTCTCACCAACCTATTTATTTGTCTAAATATAATTTATTAGCTACAGTACATAGAGCAGTTTCCCTCTTTTAGCTGTCACTTACAAGCAGGGAGTGAGAAAAAGACACAATAATGTGATCATGCTTGTCTCTGTGCAAACCCCTCAATGAGACTAGCCCCCACCTTCGTGGAATACAAACACCACATGATTTCTGTCTGGCTTCACAGCCACACCTCCCCTCCCTGGGTGAGGATCTTGCCAGCATCTCCTGTGAAGATTCTCATTTACAACTCAGCACATAACAGTGCTCTTTGCCTGCTGTAGATCTAATCACTGACTGCTGCCATTCAGATCATAGTATGATTTATTGCTGGGGAGGGGGGAGGATAATTTGAAAGAAAAGACATGTACAGTGTATTTACAACAACACAGCATGCACACAGATAGTAAGAGCAATTGGCTGGCAGCCATGACACAGAGTTGCACTGACTGCAGGGAGTTGTAGTCTGGGATGCAACTTTGCAAGCAAGTAAAAAGAACATTTAGGAGACAGCAGGAGCTGGCAAAATCACATGGATAACTACAGGGGACACGGAACAGGTATTGTGGCGGCTTTGGGGCATTTTTATATTTCTTAACTTCCCTGGAGCACCCTTTAATTTAATGTGCTATCTAATAGCCCAGAATTTCTAATTATCTACAGAAGACAAAACTAAGAAAACCAAGTTATAGCAGCACATTTCATAGTAATCCTGGATGTACGGTAGGTACCAGGCAGCTCATATGGTAGCTAAACGGCCTAGTTCAGCTTGGCTGTATGCTAATCTTTAACGAATGATGGGGACCTGTGTAGGGATTCCTTCTTCACCGACCCTACGAATAAGGCTGTGGGGAATTAATCCAAGGATCATAGAAAGGAGATTACATCAAACAGGCATCAAGTCCTAAGGTGGTTATGGGTGTGGAAATGTGGGCACCAAAAGGATGTACAATTTTAAATTTTTGGTATGGGATCACTTTTATGCATGCCCCTAATGCTAATGTTTTAATGTCCTAAAAAAAGCCATTTTTAGGTTCTATATCATGATGCCCAGACCTTTTGAAACATAACTTTACTCTCCATAGTTAGACCTCACATCGGAATCCTAAATCATTGGTCATTCAAAGCATCACCTTATTTTCCAAGAGTTGGTTTTGTCACATAGTTCCCGACACAGTTATACTACAAATTGGGTCTGTAGGATGGTATGTCATAGGGAATGTCCGCACTGAAAATCTCAGCACTTGGAATAGTGGCAGGGAGGGCCCTCGGGGGGAGGGTCAGTAGCAATTGCCCTAAGGAGCATTTGGTTGCAGGGGATGCCTTGAGTTGAAAGTACAAGTGAATTTTTTGTTTTTATACCAAAAACTTCTCCTAATCCAACACCCATTCACGTCAGAGTAAGGGAATTTTATATTTTTGAGTATGTGTCTGCCCACCTGCCCTCACCTTTACAAGATCACTGGGAAAGCTCTGGAGAATACTGGGCTGGACTATTTTACCCATTGTCAAAGTACCAGGGATTTGAGGTCATCAGATTGAGTGTTATTGGAAATACTCATTGTACATATTAGTGCGAGTTGAGAATATGCTCTACTAAAATCAAGTAAGTGCATTGGGCTTTCAGTCTGACTGTGCAGGGTCTTGAACTCTGTAGAGTAGTGTCATCTTACCACAGAACTTCGTTAATTCATGTAATGAGAAAAAGTAACTTGTCATATTCACAAATGTAGAATAAAAATCCCCACGGTTTGACCCAACTGATGACTGATATCATGGGGCAGTTTGTCGTAGGACATGTCAGATGGTGTCATTATTGTCTTGTACTTGAGCCGGTAAAGCAGCTGCTACATTACTGAACCGGTCACAACCGTATAAATTGTGACGTTACAGCGCTATGGAGGCTAGATGTGGTAGTGTTTCAGTATCTAGAAACCCACAGGTTTGTAACTGCTGCTTTAAAGGGGTACTCTGCCCCTAGACATCTTATCTCCTATCCAACAGGGAATAAGATGTCTGAACAGGGAATAAGATGTCTGATCATGGGGGTCCCGCCACTGGGGACTCCCGCGATCTTCCTGCTGCACCCAGTGTTCATTTAGAGCGTCATGCCCCCTCCCATAGACTTGCATTAACGGGGTGTGGCCATGACATTAAGAGCAGGACGTGACCATGGCGTCACGAGCCTCCGCCCCGCATCGCCAGTCATCCGGCATGGAGCGAAATTTGCGCCGTGCATCGGATGTCTGGGGTGCCGCAGCCGAGATCGTGGGGGTCCCTAGCAGCAGGACCCCTGTGATCAGACATCTTATCCCCTATCCTTTGCATAGGGAATAAGATGTCTACGGGCGGAGTACCCCTTTAAGGGAATTACTGTCTTAACATTTAGTCATGTAAGCTCAGCCTCTAATATTAACTATTCAAATAAGACAGTGGATACTAAACCTCTTTAAAAAGGAATTGTCAAGAACATATACTGCACTATTTAATGAGGAACTGTTGTGGTGTCCCAGTAACTGTGTTACAGCTACCATGCCTACAGAAGTTGTCATTAATAGTATAGATTGAGATAAGTGTATAAGGGTTAACATTGAGTATATATTGTATCAAATGAATGATTCCTTGGTCACATATTGCTCCCTAGCATATGTTTCTGTGCATAAAAATTACTAGGTTTCTCCCTACTTGTCCAGAGCACATTTCCCCCATCTCTTGCACAGACTTTGGACTCCAAAATCAGGAAATGCAGTCTGGAGTGCTAAGAGGGGTGTGTGTGTGCAGCCTTAGCCAATCATATCTCATCTCACAATGAACTGCTCTGGGCTGTGTGTAGCAGAGTGAGGGAGGAAGTTCTCCCCTGTATGGCTTCAGATGATGTCACACCTGCTGGGGAACGCCCCTTCCCAGTCTGTGAATCTGACTGAGACTGAGCAGAAAATACAGAGCAATATCAAGGTAGAAAACTAAAAAATAATAAAAAAATAAAGGTGTGTGTGTGTGTGTGGGGGGGGGGGGGGGGTTATTATGATGGGTGCAGTGAACTGGGATGATTATAAATGGGCAGCATGTTATCACGACAGGACAGGCTAGCTTTCATACAAAAGATATTGTTCTATTTGCATAATAGCTAAGAAGTAAGAATATGTTCCTCAGCTCAGTGTGACCTTCGGCTCCCTCTTCCTCCTACCCGACTCCCATGATTGATGGCTGTACGAGAATATGTCTGTATAACTTGACAGTCCTTGATCATTTCTAAAGAGGGAGTCAGGTGGAGGCAACTTCTTTCTTATCGGTAATTCTTCACAATATACATCACAATATATTTGGGAATAATACCATATTTTCTCGACATAGCAAAATATTTGACATATCCACTTATAAATACAATTTAAAAAAAAATCTAGATACCTGTTAAAATGAAATGTTGACAAAATGAAAATAATATTGTAGACATAGGGGAAGATTTATCAAAACCCGTGCAAAGGAAAAGTTGCCCAGTTGCCCATAGCAACCAATCAGATCGCTACTTTCACTTTGCAGAGGCCTTGTTAAAAATGAAAGAAGCGATCTGATTGGTTGCTATGGGCAACTGGGCAACTTTTCCTCTGGACGGGTTTTGACTAACATTGAATGTGATGGTATGTGTCTCTCATTCTATACTTACCTGACAGGAGTCC
This sequence comes from Hyla sarda, assembly GCF_029499605.1. Classification (NCBI taxonomy): domain Eukaryota; kingdom Metazoa; phylum Chordata; class Amphibia; order Anura; family Hylidae; genus Hyla; species Hyla sarda. The sequence goes on along the minus strand of NC_079198.1, from coordinate 19,884,606 downwards.
TTTCCTCCCTCTACGTAACCGGCACAGAACATACTATCGGTGATTTTGTTTGGATAAGAGGATTTGCACGTTGAGTCCGACAGGATAGGAAGATCCAAACACTGTAGGTTATCTGGATACTGAACTGTAGAGATAGGAAACATTTACCACCGTTACCTTTTTATACAGATACTTCAAAGGCCAGGAGTGAATTTGTTGTCTGTCTTGTTCAGGGTCTGAGGGGGTGGAGTATGACTGAAGATTCGAAGACCACCAAGGAGAGAATTACTGGGTCATGCTCCACCTAGGGTTGCCACCTGGCCGGTATTTTGGCTAGTGATGAGCGGCATTGCCCATATTCGGTATATGGATGAATATTCGTCCTATATATTCGCGAATCTTGCGTATTCGTTATATTCGCATATTCGTGTATTCGTTATATTTGCATATTCGCGCATTCGAAGAAGAAAACAGTGAGGGGGTGGGCAACTTTACTATTGGTTGCTAGGGATGTTGTTGATAACCTCTGACAAGTGCATTTGCATCATTCTAATTGGCCGACAAGTGAAAAGAAGGAATATGAGAATATTCACATATGCAAAAAAAAAACGAATATTCGCAATTTCAAATATATAGCGAATATATTCGCAATATTCACAAATTCGCTAATTTGCGATAAAAATTCGAAATGCGAATATTCGCGCCCAACACTAATTTTGGCCACCCTGACGATATTTTTAGATTAAAAATACTGGCAATGCAATGGCCGGTAATTATCCAACCAATCCTCCAACTCCCGGATATGTTGCACCATATACTATTACCAGTTTTTCCCAACCAGAGAGCCTCCTGCTGTTGCAAAACTGCAACTCCTAGCATGCCCGGACAGCCAATGGCAGCCAACGCAATTTTGAATATATAGTGAATATATTCGCAATATTCCTGAATTTGCGATATTCGCGATAAAAATTCGAAATGCAAATATTCACACCCAACGCTAATTTTGGCCACCCTGACGATACTTTAATATTAAAAATATTGGCAATGTAATGGCCGGTAATTATCCAACCAATCCTCCAACTCCAAGAATGTTGCACCATATACTATAGCAGTGTTTCCCAACCAGAGCGCCTCCTGCTGGTTGTTGCAAAACTACAACTCCCAGCATGCCCGGGCAGCCAACGGCTGTCCGGGCATGCTGGAAGTTGTAGTTTTGCAACAGCTGGAGGTACCGCTGGTTGGGAAACACTGACCTGTCCTATACTATATACTACTACTATATAGTCCAACATGCTGGGAGTTGTAGTTTTCGTTTGGGGCAGCTGCTGAGCCACAGGCTGTATCAGGGTATGCTGGGAGTTGTAGTTAGTAACTAAATGTAAATCCCGAATTTAATAAAAAAAAAAAAAGCGATCAAAACGTCCCATCAAAACAAAAATGACTAAAAACTACAGATTGGGGCACAAAAAAATGACCCTCATGCATCCCCTTATAAGGAGAAATAAAAAAGTTATAGGGGTCAGAAGAGGACAAAGTTTCCCCCGCATATGTGTATCCTGTGATGTCACGCATATATAATTAATTATGCAAATTAGCATGGTCGGTATTTATTTATTTATTTATTTTTTGTAAGAAAGGTGGCAAGCCAAGCTCCGCCCCCTCCGACTCTGCATTAAGCATAACACATGTTATTTCCTGGAGTCTTCCTTTGATTTTTGTAAGCATAATTTCTATAACAATTTAACATCTGAATTTATGATTCTACCACTACACCCAAATGTTTTTTGTCTCCCTATTCAATCTCTGTGGCGCCTTTTTCCAAATCAGTGCACGATCCATAGAATGGGGAAAGCTTTTAGGGAACCTACTCTAAGACCTATTGGTTCTGAGAGGAAATCAATAAATGACAGTGGATGATATTATAAGACTTTTCATAAATTTGGTGTTTAAAAAAGCTGCCACTAGGTGTCTCCCTACTTGTCCAGAGCACATATTCCCCCATCTCTTGCACAAACTTTGGACTCCTGTTGGCCTGGCAGAAGTCCAAAATCAGGAAATGCATTCTGGAGTGCCAAGGGGTATGTGTATGCAGCCTTAGCCAATCATAGCTCATCTTCTCTTACTAAACTGCTCTGGGCTGTGTGTAGCAGAGTGAGGGAGGAAGTTCTCCCCTGAATGGCTTCAGATGATGTCACACCTGCTGGGGAACGCCCCTTCCCAGTCTGTGAATCTGACTGAACAGAAATTACAGAGCAATATCAAGGTAGAAAGCTAAAAACATATAAAAATAAAGGCAGGGGGTGGTTTATCATGATGGGGCAGTGAACTGGGAGGAATTTAAAATTTAACAAGATCATGACAGGTACTCTTTAACTTCATCATCTGCCTAAATGTTTTATCTATCAGACCAGTTGCTTTATAAGGAATGAAACCAACAAGTCAAGACAAGTGTTAGCTTGTGTTGTATAATCTACCATGTATGTGATTTTCTTGTGGTTGACAAACCCTACAGACTAGGAAAAAAAACATACTGAATACTTATAGTAGTTCTTTAAAGGGGTACTCTGGGGGGAAACTTTTTTATTTATTTATTTATTTATTTATTTATTTATTTATTTATTTTTTAATCAACTGGTGCCAGAAAGTTAAACAGATTTGTAAATTACTTCTATTAAAAAATCTTAATCCTTCCAATAGTTATTAGCTTCTGAAGTTTTCTGTCTAACTGCTCAATGATGATGTCACGTCCCGGGAGCTGTGCATGATGGGAGAATATCCCTTGCATGATGGGAGAATATCCCCTGCATGATGGGAGAATATCCCCATAGGAGCTGGACAGCTCCCGGGATGTGAGTCATCAGAAAGCAGTTAGACAGAAAACAACAACTCAACTTCAGAAGCTAATAACTATTGGAAGGATTAAGATTTTTTAATAGAAGTAATTTACAAATCTGTTTAACTTTCCGGAGCCAGTTGATATATAAAAAAAAGTTTTTGCCTGGAATACCCCTTTAAGGACAAATATTATACATTTTCCACAAGAGATTGAAGTTCTAGATATCTTACCACCGGATGTCCTTAGATTTCCCCAGCCTGACACGAGACATTGACTTCCCACAGTTGGACAACTACTGGCAATGGGAATAGGTTGGACATATTTGTTGAACTGTGCTGGTTCCGCTAGTTTGACCATCATAAAATCATGTTCCATATAGTACTGATTGTAGTAGAAGAACTGATAAGCCTTCTCCACTTGGATGTGCTGCTCAGTGCCTTCTTCCTTTGATGTATCATGTTCTCCAAGATGAGCTATTAAGGTCTTGGGTCTACAGAAAGAGTAAAAAGAATGTCAGATCAGAAGCATCATCTATTCTTTACATCAACGAAATCAGAACTAGGACTTGAAGGGACCACTGGTATTGCTGAAAAAGGGACCTTAGTGTTTAAAGGGGTACTCCGCCCCTAGACAACCTATCCAAGGGATAGGGGATAAGATGTCTGATTGCGGGGATCCCCAGCGGCAGCACCCCAGACATCCGGTGCACGGAGCAAACTGTGCTCCATGCCGTGCGATACAAATCACGCCCCCTCCTATAGACTGGCCATGACGTCATGAGCAGTGATGAGCAACAGGGACCATATTTGAATTTGCGCTATTTTGCGAATATATTGACGATTATTTGTCCTATGTTCGCGAAATTCGCATATTCGCTATGTTTGTTAATTTTTTTTCCATGCAAACATTTGCATGTAAAATTTGCATGTGAAAATAAAATCAAGAAAAAACGAAAATTCGTCATTACGAATGTACAGCACTATATTCTAAATATTCGCAAAAACGCAAAAGGCCGATATTCGCGATAAAAATTAGCATTATGAATATTCGTGCTCAACACTAGTCACGAGCCTCCGGCGCTCCACCCGATGCTCTAAATGAACGCCGGGTGCAGCAGGGAGATCGCAGGGGTCCCCAGCGGTGGGACCCCCGCGATCAGACATCTTATCCCCTATCCTTTGGATTAGCAATCAAATGATTGCTATAGATAGTCCCCTATGGGGACATAAAAAGTGTAAAAAAAAAAAAGGTGAAAAATGTAAAAAGAAAAAGTAAAAAAAAAATGAAAAATCCCCTCCCCCCAAAAAAATAAAAATTGTCAGTTTTTCCCATTTTACCCCCAAAAAGCAGACATTTTTTTAATAAACATATTTGGTATCGCCGCGTGCATAAATGTCCGAACTATCAAAGTATAATGTTAATGATCCGTACGGTGTAGGGCGTAAACGTAAAAAATGTTTTAAAAATTCCAAAAATGCTGCTTTATTGTCATTGGGAGATTCCCTTTTCACCTGATCCATCAGGATTTGGTCGACACCATTTGAATACAGATGTGTCATTCTGTTTCCGGTTCCACAGAGAATGTTATCAAAGCCTAAGTAGCTTCTTTTGGCCTTTGCCTCAAACATAATGATAATGACCAGGATGGACATTTTAAAGGGGGTACTCCAGTGAAAAACTTTTTTTTTTTTTTTTATTCAACTGGTGCCAGAAAGTTAAACAGATTTGTAAATGACTTCTATTAAAATATCTTAATCCTTCCTGTACTTATTAGCTGCTGAATACTACATTGGAAATGATTTTCCATTTGAAACGCAGAGCTCTCTGCTGACATCACGAGCACAGTGCTCTCTGCTGACATCTCTGCCCATTTTAAGAACTGTCCAGAGTAGGAGAAAATCCCCATAGCAAACATATGCTGCTCTGGACAGTTCCTAAAATGGACAGAGATGTCAGCAGAGAGCACTGTGCTCGTGATGTCAGCAGAGAGCTCTGTGTTTTTTTTAAAAGAAAATTATTTCTGCTGTAGTATTCAGCAGCTAATAAGTACTGGAAGGAGTAAGATTTTTTTAAAGGTAGTAATTTACAAATCTGTTTAACTTTCTGGCACCAGTTAATTAAAAAAAAAAGTTTTCCACCGGAGTACCCCTTTAAAGCTACAGAACTTACTGCTTGTAGCAATGAGCTGCTGAAATGATCCATCTCTCAGTGATAAGGGATCCACCACACCAGCGGTTTCCATTGTAGGTGAAATAGACTTGCCATGGCTGGGAATGTGGAGGACACTCATAGCCATTTACGATCTTGTCCTCATCATCCAGAGGAGCGGCCACTGAAAGGAAATGTGATGTTACTTTTATAATAAGGGATCATGCATGTAGCTTTATAATAGCTCAAATACATATACTAAGCTATACAAGGGTTTCTATAGAGCAGTGGTCTCCAACCTGCAGACCTCAAGATGTTGCAAAACTACAACACCCAGCATGCCCGAACAGGACGCTGGCGACTGCTGTAAACCTTGACATATACATATATATATATATATATATATATATATATAGTCCAAATAGCAGATGTGGAAGTGGCACAATGAAGACAACCAGCGGGTGCTCTCGAGTCCAAGCCCAGACCACAGGCTTCCAAATTTGTAAGTATCCCAAAAAAAAGGCAAGAAGCGGCACTCCAGCATTCAAAGTGAAAAAGTAGTGCTTTTTATTCCCCCATCATATCAGCAACGTTTCAACCCTCTCAATGGGGTTTTTTTCAAGCATGCTTGAAAAAGACCCCATTGAGAGGGTTGAAACGTTGCTGATATGATGGGGGAATAAAAAGCACTACTTTTTCACTTTGAATGCTGGAGTGCCGCTTCTTGCCTTTTTTTTAAATACATATACATATATATATATATATATATTCTAGATGTTGAACTCTTTATGCACCCAAAAAATCCAATAAACCCCACCCACTCTCCACTTTTCTCAGAAAACCTGAAAAAGGGGCGCGTCTGTCAGGGGAAAAGGGCGTGAATAAAGACTGAGCTAAAAATCTGCGCTTTTCCCAGACAATAGTGAAAGTAAAGTTAAAAACTCACTATTAATTCAAACAATGCTTTTCGATCCTAGACCGGGATCCTTCCGACCTGAAGAAGATTCTGGTCCAGGATCGAAACACGTTGTTTTAACTTTGCTTTCACTATTGTGTAGGGAGAGAGGTAAATTTTAGCTCAGTCTTTTTTCCCGTTCCAACGGAGGTGTGTTCTACTCACCGGGATGACCTTGTGGCTGCTAACCCTGGAATATTAACCGGCATGATCGTGCAGGTGTTGTGCCCTGAGCGCAACACTTTTTGGTAAGAAGTACAGCTTAAGATATTTACATTACATTCAATTGACGGCCCATTTTATGTGGAAACCTTACTAAACATGTCAGATACATTGCCCTTTTGTCGGGGTCACACCCTTTCCCCCTGTATAAAAAAGAAGAAAACAGGCGCGCATCGCGCCTGTTTTCTTCTTTTTTTATACAGGGGAAAAGGGTGTGACCCCGATAAAAGGGCAATGTATCTGACATGTTTCGTAAAGGTTTCCACATAAAATGTGGTGAATTCAAGCTCTGGAAAACCCAACAGTTGTAAAAAGAGAAAAAATTGTAAATACAGTGGAAAAATACAGTGTTCCCTCAACATACGATGGTAATTCCTTCCAAATGAACCATCGTTAGTTGAAACCATCGTATGTTGAGGGATCCATGCAATGTAAAGTATAGGAAGTTATACTCACCTGTCCCCGCCGCTCCGGACCCGTCACCGCTGCCCTGGATGTCGCCCTCCATCGCTGTTGCTGCGTCCCCGGGGTGTCCCCGCCACTACGGATCATCTCTGCTGGCCGGGATCATTGCTCTTCATCGCCGTCATCATGTCGTTGTGCACGCCGCTCCTATTGGATGACGGGAAGGCGTGCGCGGCGACGTGATGACGACGAAGAAGAGCGACGGCGATGCAGCGGAGCCCGAAGAGGACGGTCCGTAACATCGGTAACAGGTGAGTGACACTCACCGGAGCACACGGGGCACCTTAAACGGCTATCTGGTGGCAGCCGAAGCAGTCTGCGCTGCAGGATAGCCGTTTATGCGATGGCCCCGACATACAAAAGCATCGTACGTAGATGCTGCCTTCAACATGCGATGGCAACTGAGAGGCCATTGTATGTTGAAATTATCGTATGTCGGGGCCATCGTAGGTCGGGGGGTCACAGACCTGTCTGGGGAAAAAAACTCCACTCCACTCTTAGTAAATCAACCCCAATATCTCCATATAAACAGAATCTGATACAGGCCATAGAGGTCTGTTGTAAAGGTTCTTTATAGGCTCCATTGATTGCCATAGTGGTTTTATCCACAGGGCTCTGCATTGTGTAGTACAGAAGAAGGAACTAGATGGATGTAGACAATCATCAAAAACCATATTTTCAACATAAGAAGACTTGAGGACCCCAACATAGAGCAGGACATTCTGCAGAAACCATATTTATGTGGTCGAAGCAATCCCAAATAAGTGCCTACGATTCCTTCTAAGAACCATGGCCCATTAGAATAGGTTACTGAGGCATCAAGGTAAGACTTTCCATTGACCATGGAGAATAGTCCGAGGAGGTGAAGTCAGGATCTTTCTAGAGATGTGGAAGATTTACAGAGAGGAAGACATTCATATACGTTTACGGTTATTACCTGCAACCCCTAGGAACACCAACACCCAGAGAGAATGCATAATGAGCTGATGGTAACTCTGCCTCGATATGTTGGACGCCTTTGAGAGGTCTATAGCCAACTCGGCAAGTCATTTATAGGACCATTAAGATGCAACATCTTGTTAGTTCACATGAATCCTCTCCAGACACCTGCAAGTTCCCATATTAACTAAAAATAATACTACGTAGGGTGCAATCGCTAGGACTATTATCTCTAAACATGAAAGCTATTTGTACTTAGCTTGGCTCATTGAATAGTCTAAGCTATATTTAAAGGGGTACTTTTTTTATTTTTTTGATCAACTGGTGCCAGAAAGTTAAACAGATTTGTAAATTACTTCTATTAAAAAATCTTAACCCTTCCAGTACTTATTAGCTGCTGAATACTATAGAGTAAATTATTTTCTTTTTGGAACACAGAGCTCTCTGCTGACATCACGAGCACAGTGCTCTCTGCTGACAGCTCTGTCCATTTTAGAGCAGCATATGTTTGCTATGGGGATTTTCTCCTACTCTGCACAGTTCTTAAAATGGACAGAGATGTCAGCAGAGAGCACTGTGGTCATGATGTCAGCAGAGAGCTCTGTGTTCCAAAAAGAAAATAATTTCTTCTGTAGTATTCAGCAGCTAATAAGTACTGGAAGATTTTTTAATAGAAGTAATTTACAAATTTGTTTAACTTTCTGGCACCAATTAATTTAAAAAAAATAAAGTTTTCCAACGGAGTACCCCTTTAAACCTGGAAGAGGCTCACCAGAAAAAAAATATGGCCCAAGTTTTGTAATAATAAAAAAAACCTTCTATGTAGTAATGGAGAAAGACAAAATTTGACCATTAGACTACGAACGAACAAATGGATGTAACGTAACGTGACAAAGGGGTATCTAAACAGCGCTGTCCAGTGTCGTGCAAGGAAGTCTTCAAGACACCATCCTTATCTTGAGAAAGTTATTTACTGTGGTTTTTAATAGTTACCATAGCGCATTGGTACACGTCTATGGACAAGACAGATACGGTGTGCACAGCCATGGTCTTCCTTATGTAATGGCAAATGTCATCACAATGCAAACTGTGTACATTTTTTAGTGGTTTCTGCAAACTTTTCTGGTGCCAGAAACTTAAACAGATTTGTAAATTACTTCTATATAAAATCTTCATCCTTCCAGTACTTATCAGCTGCTGTACACTACTGTTATATATATATATATATATATATATATATATATATATATATATAATGCCAGAGCCCTGCAAAATGTCCTCCATCAGGCCACAAATGTGTCCACTCAAATGGTCATAAACAGACTCCATGAGGGTGGTATGAGGGCCCAACATCCTCAGGTGGGGGTTGTGCTTACAGTCCAACACCGTGCAGGACGTTTGGCATTTGCCAGAGAACACCAAGATTAGCAAATTCACCACTGGCGCCCTGTGCTCTTCACAGATGAAAGTAGGTTCACACTGAGCACATGTGACAGGCGTGATAGAGTCTGGAGGCACCATGGAGAACTTTCTGCTGCCAGCAACATCCTCCAACATGACCGGTTTGGCGGTGGGTCAGTAATGGTGTGGGGTGGCATTTCTTTGGGGGGCCGCACAGCCCTCCATGTGCTTGACAGAGGTAGCCTGATTGCCATTAGGTACCGAGATGAGATCCTCAGACCCCTTGTGAGACCATATGCTTGTGTGGTTGGCCCTGGATTCCTCCTAATGGAAGACAATGATAGACCTCATGTGGCTGGAGTGTGTCAGCAGTTCCAACGCCACATTGCACCACAGACTGTCCAGGAGTTGGTGGATGCTTTAGTCCAGGTCTGGTAGGACATCCCTCAGGAGACCATCCGCCACCTCATCAGGAGCATGCCCAGGCGTTGTAGGGAGGTCATACGGGCACGTGGAGGCCACACACACTACTGAGCCTCATTGTGACTTGTATTAAGGACATTACATAAAGTTGGATCAGCCTGTAGTGGGGTTTTCCACTGTGATTTTGAGTGTGACTCCATATCCAGACCTCCATGGGTTGATAAATGTGATTTCCATTGATCATTTTTGAGTGATTTTGTTGTCAGCGCATTCAACTATGTAAAGACGAAAGTATTTCATACGATTAGTTCATTCAGATCTAGGATGTGTTATCTTATTGTTCACTTTATTTTTTTGAGCAGTATATATATATATATATATATATCTTATTTAAGTTAACATTTTTACCAGCCGTTGTTCTTGACCCTCATCAAAGAGCATCTCCCACCACAACAATGGTTCTACATGTAGAAAGTTGATAACAACGTCCTGAGTGTGCATGTTTCAATAGGGTTTATGTGCCTAAAGCATTGGTATGTGCTTGTAGTATTTTGTGTGGAAACAGTAATGAATATGAAAGAGACTATGAGCAAGATCGAAACACGCACATCAAATCTATTTTCCAAACCTTATGAAACAAGGTACCGAACAGGATATTAAAGAGAACATAAATAGAAGCACCGACGTGTCGTGAACTGATGTAATCATGTAAAAACTACCCTTGGATGTCTGAAGAAATATTATGTCTTATGTCAAGTGTTACTCCTAGGTTTAGTTAACTGCAGGTCAATCCACTTCTGTAACCTGTTCAAGTTAAGGTCTCCTACAAGCAAATATCTGTCCTGTTGCAGTTGCAAATGCATTACCTGAGACAGATCTGTAGGTGTTTAGAGATCTAGGATCTACAGGTGTTTAGAAGATTTTGCCAAAAAAAGGTCATCGCCAGTTCATGCTGTAAAGTCATTGCACTCAAGTTTCCAGCTCCAAGAAGGAGTACAGTATATTTTTGTCAGAGGGGAAGAAAGCTGAACAAGGGCTCCTCTGCTTGCACTAATCTCTTCAGTGCTCTACAGTCAAAAATAGTGCTGTGGAGCTCAGCACATCACAGAAGTGTAGGGCAATTACTGGATCCTAGTTACATTTTCAAGTTTTTTTCCCCCCACAAGGACTGTGTGCAATAGACCCGCTTATCCCCTTTAACAAGCGGTAAGTCCCTGTGCTTAATAAATTCACACCACAACCATATTACTTTTAAGTGGATGTGGGGGTCAGCCACAGATTTATTTAAGGTAAATTTTAAAATTTCTTTAACTCGATAACTTTTCCAATCTCCCTTAGGTTGGCGACCAGGGGGGAAGCACCAAGCGGGCCGCCGGCCTCGACCAACTGGCATTCAGCCTTCGTCCTCCATCCTCCTGCACCGCAAGCTGTGACTTAGAAAGAGACAAAACACAAAACAAAACAAACATCCTGTGCCCACAGGGAAATGCAAATCTGCAAACCGCACAGACACCCAACCATATCAAGATTGTAACTAATAAAATATATACAGTTATATAACCTTTGTTTTCACAATAAATCCTCTTTTTTTTTATTTTATTTTTTTTGTATAACACTCTGCCCATGATTTTTTTATTTACAGTATTTTTCGCTGTATAAGACGCACTTTTTATTCCCCAAAACTGGGGGGAAAAGTTGGTGCGTCTTATACGGCGAATACACCCCTATCGCGGCGGTCCCTGCGGCCATCAACGGCCGGGACCCGCGGCTAATACAGGACATCACTGATCGTGGTGATGCCCTGTATTAACCCTTCAGACGCGCCGATCAAAGCTGACCGCCGCGTCTGAAGCGAAAGTGACACTAAACCGGCTGTTCGAGACCGCCGCGATTTCACCAGCTTACAGGACACCGGGAGGGACCTTACCTGCCTCCTCGGTGTCTGCTCCGTGCCGGGATCCCCTGCATGGCCGGCGCTCTCCTTCGTCGTCATCACGTCGTCGCACACGCCGTCCCATCATCCAATAGGAGCGGCGTGCGTAGCGACGTGATGACGGCGACATGATGAGCGTGGATCCCTAAGAAGTCCGGACACCACGGGGACACGGCGATAGCGATGGAGCGACATCCAGGACAGCGGTGACGGTCCGGAGCGGCAGGGACACGTGAATATTACCTCCTATACCAGTGGTCTTCAACCTGCGGACCTCCAGATGTTGCAAAACTACAACTCCCAGCATGCCCGGACAGCCAACGGCTGTCCGGGCATGCTGGGAGTTGTAGTTTTGCAACATCTGGAGGTCCGCAGGTTGAAGATCACTGTTGGGTTCAGAATCTTTTTTTTCTAGATTTTGCACCTTTAAAATTGGGTGCGTCTTATATGTCGGTGCGTCCTATAGGGCGAAAAATACGGTATTTTTTTTTTTATAACAGTGGGTTACAAATAAACATACACAACAAGAGTAAGGCAATAATCACGGGCGGGAGGGCGGAAAGCTGCTGGGGAGGAGACAGACTTCCCCTTACTCCTGCTGGCGCCATACTTTTCCCACTCCCCTTATTTTATTTAACCCCTTTCTAATTAGAACCTGTATGGAGATAGAAAAACGGGAGAGACCGACAAACGGCGCCTCGTGTATTACCCCAGGATATACGTGAAGAATGAGGGGAGTAGGGGATGATCCCACGGGGCTTATAGATGGCCGCTCACCTCAATGTATAAATAATAGGCATATAGGGGGAGATTTATCAAAACCTATGTAGAGGAAGAATGGTGCAGTTGCCCATAGCAACCAATCACATCGCTTCTTTCATTTTTAAAGAGGCCTGTGAAAAATGAAAGAAGCGATCTGATTGGTTGCTATGGGCAACTGCCCCACTCTTCCTCTACACAGGTTTTGATAAATCTCCCCCATAACCCCTATATAGCAGGGTATCATCAGTAGTATGTTGCTGCCAAGCCAGTGGGTTGCAGGAAAGACCCAGGTCGTTAAAAGAAAGCATAATAAAATATTAAAAAGCAGTTGATTACGCGTTTTGGGAGGAGCCCTCCCTTCCTCAGATCAGCACCATGGAAAACATATATATAATTACTTCTCTTAAAAAATCTTAATCCTTCCTGTACTTATCAGCTGTTATATGCTCCACAGGAAGTTCTTTTCTTTTTGAATTTCCTTTCTATCTGACCACAGTGCTCTCTACTGACACCTCTGTCCATTTTAGGAACTGTCCAGAGTAGGAGAAAATCCCCATAGCAAACCTCTCCTGCTCCGGACAGTTCCTAAAATGGACAGAGGTGTCAGCAGAGAGCACTGTGGTCAGACAGAAAGGAAATTCAAAAAGAAAAGAACTTTCTGTCGAACATATAGCAGTTGATAAGTACAGGAAGGATTAAGATTTTTTAATATAAGTAATTTATAAATCTGTTTAACTTTATGGCACCAGTTGATTCAAAAGAAACGTTTTCTGGGGAGTACCCCTTTAATCATTTTTCTCTAAAAATCAGCAATTTTGGCATTTTTAATTTTTTCACACTTATGTTATTTACTTGCAGGATCAGGAATGTGATCATTTAACAGTGTGGGCAAATGTTTTTTATTGTTTTTTTGGGTGAGGGTTGGGGGGGGACAGAAATAGGTGACAATTAGAATATTTATTTGGGAGGAGAGTTAAATATTTTAACTTTTTACTTTTTTTCACACATTTTTGGAGGGAGGATGACAATAATGAGAGGAGGTGCAGCAGGAGGGAGGGTGACAGTGCAGCAGAAAGGAGGGTGGCTACATGATTGGAGGTAAAGCAGGAGAGAGGATGACAGCAGTGACTGTAGGTGCAGCAGGAGGGATGGTGACAGGTGGTGCAGCAGAAAGGAGGATGGCTACATGATAGGAGGTAAAGCAGGAGGGAGAATGAAAGCAGTGACAGGAGGTGCAGCAGGAGATAGGGTAACAGGAGGTGCAGCAGGAAGGAGGGTGACAGGAGGTGTAGCAGAAGGGAAGGTGACAGCAGTAACAAGAGGTGCAGCAGGAGGGATGGTTACAGCAGTGAGAGAAGGTGGAGCAGGAGGGAGGATGACAGAAGGTTCAGCAGGAGGAAGGGTGACAGCAGTGAAAGGAGGTGCAGCAGGAGGGAGGGTGAAAGGAGATGCAGCAGGAGGGAGGGTGACAGCAATGACAGGAGGTGCAGCAGGAGGGAGGGTGACAGGAGGTGCAGCAGGAGGGAGGGTGACAGCAGTGACAGGAGGTGCAGCAGGAGGGAGGGTGACAGCAGGTACAGGAGGTGCAGCAGGAGGGAGGGTGACAGGAGGTGCAGCAAGAGGGAGGGTGACAGCAGTGACAGGAGGTGCAGCAGGACGGAGGGTGACAGGAGGTGCAGCAGGAGGGAGGGAGACAGGGGGTGCATCAAGGGGCCTGCAGGGGGTGGCAGAGTTATTTAACGTGTCACCTGGACAAGAGCTCGCTGCAGGGCAGGGGCCGGGTGTACAGTCCGAAATTTAGAAATTAATTAAACCCCAAACATTGAAGTAGAATGAATCGTATTGATGAAAACACAAAACAATGTTTTCCAAACAGTGTGCCTCCAGCTGTTGCAAAACTACAACTCCCAGCATGCCCGGACAGCCTTTGGCTGTCCGGGTATGCTGGGAGTTGTAGCTTTGCAACAGCTGGAGGCACACTGTTTGGGAAACACTGACACAGAAGTTCCCCTTTTGTTTGACCGAGAAATATTGATCAAATAACATTCTGTGGTCTCTCTATGAAGTTATAGTTTTTTTTTCTCTTTTACTTTGTTAATAATTTGGGTAATTTTTGGGCATGAGAATTTATAACTGACAAAACCAAAAGGGCGGAATTTTATGAAAATTTAAGACGCCTGAAAAAGGCGGAGATGTACCGTATATACGCATAGGGGGACGTCTCTCCTACATATAATAGATGTGACCGGTGTTGTACTGAAACATTACTTGGATTTTGTTTTTGGAGTTGCATACAGAATTTTTGCAGTCCACATTGTTCGCCATATATTTGATCATATATTCTCTGCCTAGACTTAGACTGGTGGGGCATACTGTGCCTTTTTAAATGTAAAACCTGCCTTAACCCCTTAAGGACTCAGGGTTTTTCCGTTTTTGCACTTTCGTTTTTTCCTCCTTACCTTTAAAAAATCATAACCCTTTCAATTTTCCACCTAAAAATCCATATTATGGCTTATTTTTTGCGTCGCCAATTCTACTTTGCAGTGACATTAGTCATTTTACCCAAAAATGCACGGCGAAACGGGAAAAAAAATCATTGTGCGACAAAATCGAAAAAAAACGCCATTTTGTAACTTTTGGGGGCTTCCGTTTCTACGCAGTGCATATTTCGGTAAAAATGACACCTTATCTTTATTCTGTAGGTCCATACGGTTAAAATGATACCCTACTTATATAGGTTTGATTTTGTCGCACTTCTGGAAAAAATCATAACTACATGCAGGAAAATTTATACGTTTAAAAATGTCATCTTCTGACCCCTATAACTTTTTTATTTTTCCACGTACGGGGCGGTTTGAGGACTCATTTTTTGCGCCGTGATCTGAAGTTTTTATTGGTATGATTTTTGTTTTGATCTGACTTTTTGATCACTTTTTATTCATTTTTTAATGTTATAAAAAGTTACCAAAATACGCTTTTTTGGACTTTGGAATTTTTTTGCGCATACGCCATTGACCGTACGGCTTAATTAATTATATATTTTTATATTTCGGACATTTACGCACGCGGCGATACCACATATGTTTATTTTTTATTTTTTTTACACTGTTTTATTTTTCTTATGGGAAAAGGGGGGTGATTCAAACTTTTATTAGGGAAGGGGTTAAATGACCTTTATTAACACTTTTTTTTTACTTTTTTTTTGCAGTGTTATAGGTCCCATAGGGACCTATAACACTGCACACACTGATCTCCTATGCTGATCACTGGTGTGTATTAACACGCCTGTGATCAGCATTATCGACGCTTGACTGCTCCTGCCTGGATCTCAGGCACGGAGCAGTCATTCGTCGATCGGACACCGAGGAGGCAGGTAAGAGCCCTCCCGGTGTCCGATCAGCTGTTCGGGACGCCGCGATTTCACCGCGGCGGTCCCGAACATCCCGACTGAGCAGCCGGGATACTTTCAGTTTCACTTTAGAAGCGGCGGTCAAAGCTGAAAGCTAAAGGGTTAATACCGCACATCGCCGCGATTGGCGATGTGTGGTATTAGCCGCGGGTCCCGGCCGTTGATGAGCGCCGGGACCCACGCGATATGATGCGGGATCGCGGCGCGATCCCGCTTTATATCGCGGGAGCCGGCGCAGGACGTAAATATACGTCCTGCGTCGTTAAGGGGTTAAAGGGGTACTCCGGTGGAAAACATTTTTTTTTTAAATCAACTGGTGCCAGAAAGTTAAACAGATTTGTAAATTACTTCTTTACAAATCTTAATCCTTCCAGTACTTATCAGCTGCTATATACTCCACAGGAAGTTCTTTTTTTTTTTTTTTTTTCCTTTCTGTCTGACCACAGTGATCTCTGCTGACATCTCTGTCCATTTTAGGAACTGTCCAGAGCAGTCACGAGCCCTCCCATAGACATGAATGGAGGGGGCGTGGCATGACACCAAACGGGGGTTGTTCAGAATGCCGGGTGCTGCGATGGAAACCCTGCGATCAGCATCTTATCCTCTATCCTTTGCATGGGGGATAAGAGGCCAAGCAGCAGAGTACCCCTTTAAACTCATTCTATTCTGAGCTATAACAGACTGTGCTATAACTAGTGTCCAGATTTCTCGTTCCTGCACTCCACACCAAGGGGACAACTTACCTGACAAATCAATTTTTGGGCTCACAGGGTATCATCAGGTTAGCAAGACCACCCTACCATGTGACACCCAAAGGGACTTTTACTCCTAGCCTTTACTACTACATCCCATACCCTCTTGTGTACCACATTATTATAACCAATCTGTATCATATAGAATCCTACATTGTACATTTATTAAAAAACCAACTAAAACCTCTAATAATAAGAAAAAGACTGATATGTGCAAAAAAAACTCTTTATTTGATCATGATTTACTAGAAGGTGGTATTTTATAGCAAAAAAAAAAAAACTTTAAAAAAACATTTAAAAGAACAGTGCTTTGGAATGTGACGAAAGTTTTCACCTTTTGTTGTTTAATTAATTGATGTTATATTGTAATACATTATTCATCCAAACCTACGTAGGTCAGGTTCTCAGTTTCCATGCCACCAGTGGTAGGCCTGGTCAGATAGGACGTTGAAGTAGGTTGAGACAGCAGATGTACCTTTGTCATAATATTCCCTGGGGAAAAACAAGAAATGTGATCAATATGAATATATACATATGTGGTAAGCTTGTGGGGGTGTAGGGTATATGGGGTGTAGCTGTGCAGTGATGAAAGGGTGCTGGTTTAACCCTTAAGTGTCGTGACGCCAGGGTAAGGGCTCCTCTGTATACTTGTCCTATCGCCACCCGTCCCAAGAGCGATAGGGAGGGATAATAAATGATTGTCCACAACCGGAGGTTTCAGAAAACTGTCGGAACTTTTACTGCAGGTTTTATGCAGAATTAAACAGGAAACAGTCTTTATACAAGCAGAGTCTATTAGGATCTTGACAGTTGGTTGGAACACAGTATCTGGTCAACAGTGCATAACCACATTTATTGTTAATAGTTGTATAATGTTAAAGGGGAACTCCACTGCCCCAGCATTTGGAACATTTAGTTCCGAACACTGGGTGCGGGCTGCAGGGGTCTTGACGTCGGGGCCACACTACTTGTGACGTTACACCACTCTGCCCTCTCAATGCAAGTCTATGGGAAGGGGCGTGGCAGCCATCATGCCCCTCCCATAGACTTGAATTGAGGGGGCGTGATGGGTGCGGACTGACCCCTGCAGTCCGCACCCAGTGTTCGGAACTAAATGTTCCGAACACTGGGCTGTGAAGTACCCCTTTAAAGGGTTTGATCACTCAGGACAACCCTTTCTATGTCCCCTATTAGGACATACTAGGCTTTGTCACAACGAAAAATGTGTGAAATGTCCCCCTGGAAAACACGAGCGGACATTCCGTACATATCACATGTACCGCTCGTAAATGCGTCATCTTCATAGACGGCAATGCATTTCCAAGCAGAATCCGCAGAAACATCGAACATGTTCATTGTTTCTGCGGACATGGAAATCGGTATTTCCGCAGCAGATGTTTCCGCCGCTGAAATTCCTCTGTGTTTGCACGGCGCAGCAGAATCCCATTAAAATCAATGGGGCTCTGCTGCAGATGATTTTCCACTCGGCTGCCCAAGCATGCTGGGAGTTGTAGTGTTGCCACAGCTGGAGGCGCACTGGTTGGGAAACACTGATCATGACAGTCAGTTTCTTCCTTGTGACTATACTTACTTTATTTTGTCCTCCACTCCTGTGGACTTGGCCTTCTCAATCAGTTCTTGGGTTTTCCCCCTGACTTGTTCCCAGGCTGAATTCAACACGTCTGACGCTTGAGACAAGTATGTAGAAGTCTCCCGCTTTTGTATCCTGTAACTCTCAATTCCTGAGGATAGACACAGCATTGACAGATGTTGAGGATATTTTCAGGGCCAGATTAAGGCTGCCCCCCCCCCCCCCCCCCGACAGTTCCCCCACATTAGGTGCAGTATAGTTCCCCCACATTAGGTTGTAGTTCCCCCAGATTAGGTGCAGTATAAGTCCCCGCACATTAGGTTGGCGGTATAAGTCCCCGCACATTAGGTGTGCAGTACAGTTCCCCCACATTAGGTGTGCAGTACAGTTCCCCCACATTTGGTGCAGTATAGTTCCCCCACATTAGGTTGGCAGTATAGTTCCCCACATTAGGTTGGCAGTATAGTTCCCCCCACATTAGGGCAGTATAGTTCCCCACATTAGGTGCAGTATAGTTCCCCCTACATTAGGTGCAGTATAGTTCCCCGTACATTAGGTGCAGTATAGTTCCCCCTACATTAGGTGCAGTATAGTTCCTCCTACATTAGGTGCAGTATAGTTCCCCCTACATTAGGTGCAGTATAGTTCCCCCTACATTAGGTGCAGTATAGTTCCCCCTACATTAGGTGCAGTATAGTTCCCCCTACATTAGGTGCAGTATAGTTCCCCCTACATTAGGTGCAGTATAGTTCCCCCTACATTAGGTGCAGTATAGTTCCCCCTACATTAGGTGCAGTATAGTTCCCCCAACATTAGGTGCAGTATAGTTCCCCCAACATTAGGTGCAGTATAGTTCCCCCAACATTAGGTGCAGTATAGTTCCCCCAACATTAGGTGCAGTATAGTTCCCCCAACATTAGGTGCAGTATAGTTCCCCCAACATTAGGTGCAGTATAGTTCCCCCACATTAGGTGCAGTATAGTTCCCCCACATTAGGTGCAGTACAGTTCCCCCACAGACATTCAACCTTCAGCCTTATACAGTGTATGGCTGGAGGCTGTATGCCTGTTCACTGCCCCACTTCAGTATTCCGACCACCGCTCCGGGGTCACGATCTACTGCTATGGCCTATGGGCCATAGCAGTAGGTCCCAGGACCGGAAGTGGGGTGGTCGGAACACTGAAGATGACATGCTGCTGGTCACTTACCATGCGCGTGCGTCCTCCTCACTGCTCCACTCTGCTCTATTACTATGGACGCACGCACGGGATGTCAGTGACATCCCTGCATGCACTACCTCCCGGCGGCCCATGCGTTTTTAAAGTTAACGCGGGGCCGCAGAGAGGTACCGGGGCATCCTTGTGTCCCGAAAAGATTTTTTCGGGACACAGGGATGTCCCTAATGTGACGGGGGCACGGGGCCTGGAGCAGGCGCTCCATGAGCGCCAATGATGATCCGGCCCTGGATATTTTGGATACTCGCATACAGCTATATAGATCCTGAGCCACATGACTGCCTCAATGCAAGTCTATGGGAGGGGGCGTGACGCTGTCACGCCCCCTCCCATAGACTTGCATTGAGGGTCGGGGCGTGATGTCATAAGGGGGCGGGGCTATGACATCACGAGTTCCTGGCACCAGCTCCAGCATTCGGAACAGTTTGTTCCAAACGCTGAGCAGCGGCGTACCCCTTTAAACCACACTTTTCTCTGGCTATTTAGATAAGGGTCCTAAAAGAATGATCCTCCCCTTCCCATTATTTAAAGAGAATTATTTTAGTGATTTTTTTTAAGACAGTCTACAATCACATAATACAATTAACTCATCTTTCTCATATAAACGTTTAGTAATAGTAAGTGAATATATGACATTGGAGGATACTGACCTGTGCTGATGAGCAGCAGAATGAGGGAAATGGCTAGAAGTTGCGTTCTCATGATCTCACTCAACTGGTGACCTACAAAAAGGGTTTAGATAAGTTAGTTATATTTCTGTTACATATATTAGGAAATTGTATTGGCCACAGATGACCCCTGCTATTGTGTATTTGTCAAATTAAGTCTTTTGTTTATTAATAATGCACAAATCTTTTTATGTCCATTTTATATCAAAAACAGTAGCTACCAAGGCCTTTCTATATTTTTTGTTTCACTTTGGCACATCTCAGTTCTTCTTACTTTTTTTTGTGCATAAATTTCCTTATCTCGGGTTCTACTCAATATTATACATTTAATTATAGAGAAGACCAACCTAAAAAAAGAATTGTATCCTTTCTTATTAGTCACTCTGGTTTAGCCTTTCTTATGTATCTTGGGTCATTAAATGGCCACTGTCATTAAAACTATATTTTTGCTATTGCACTCTTTATGGTAAATAAAAACTCTAATGTACTTTGTTTAAAAAAAAAGTTTTCTATGTTTTTTTTTTTTGTGCTTAAAAAAGTTGCCACTAGGTGTCTCCCTACTTGTCCACAGCACATTTCCTCCTATCTCTTGCACAGACTTTGGACTCCTGCTGGCCTGGTAGAAGTCCAAAATCCGGAAATGCAGTCTAAAGTGCTGAGGAGTGTGTTTGCAGCCTTAGCCAATCATAGCTCATCTCACACAGAACTGCTCTGGGCTGTGTGTAGCAGAGGGAGGGAGGAAGTTCTCCCCTGTATGGCTTCAGATGATGTCACGCCTGCTGGGTAACACCCCTTCCCAGTCTGTGAATCAGCAAGTTATCCAATTGATGTTCAGTGGTGGCTTCTGATGGACCCCACAAACCCTATTGTGGAATGGCCACATAATTGCCCAAGAGTTTGGGCCCATGAGAGGATCCTTAAAGGGGTACTCGGCTGCTCAGCGTTTGGAACAAACTGTTCCGAATGCTGGAGCCGGTGCTGGGAGCTCGTGACGCCATAACCACGCAGCTCATGACATCACGCCCCGCCCCCTCAATGCTAGTCTATGGGAGGGGGCATGACAACTGTAATTACTGTAATAATCACATACATTGGATCTGCAATCAGTTGCACGAAATGTAACAATGTTTCTGGATTCCCCCTAAAAAATAAAAGACTAGAATGGGACAGGAATATTTCAGAAAACAAGAAATCAATAAAAATGTCTTTGTTCTTGTGCTCAGTGCAAAGTTCCTGCACAGCTCAGCATTTCTCTTGTCTTGTATCAGAATTATCTCAATCACTTTGAACACAAGAATTTTCTTGCTGAGGTCATCTAAGAAAAAATGATGATATGAAGAAGTATTTGCACTTTTTTTTTTGTCAGAAAACATAATATTTAACCCCTTAACCCCTTAAGGACCCGGGGTTTTTCCGTTTTTGCACTTTCATTTTTTCCTCCTTACTTTTTAAAAATCATAACCCTTTCAATTTTGCACCTAAAAATCCATATGATGGCTTATTTTTTGCATCGCCAATTCTACTTTGCAGTTACATCAGTCATTTTACCCAAAAATCTACGGCGAAACAGAAAAAAAATCATTATGCGACAAAATTGAAGAAAAAAACGCCATTTTTTGGGGTGTTCGTTTCTACGCCGTACATTTTTCGGTAAAAATGACACCTTCTCTTTATTCTGTAGGTCCATACGATTAAAATGATACCCTACTTATATAGGTTTGATTTTGTCGGACTTCTGGAAAGTATCATAACTACATGCAGGAAAATGTATACGTTTAAAATTATCATCTTCTGACCCCTATAACTTTTTCATGAGGGCCGTGATTTGAAGTTTTTAGCGGTACCATTTTTGTATTAATCTGACTTTTTGATCGCTTTTTATTCATTTGTTCATGATCTAAAAAGTTACAAAAATATACGCTATTTTGGACATTGGAATTTTTTTGCACATACACCATTGACCGTGAGGTTTACTTAACAATATATTTTTATAGTTAGGACATTTCCGCACGCGACGATACCACATTTGTTTATTTTTATTTTTATTTACACAGTTTAATTATTTTAAATGGGAAAAGGGGGGAGATTCAAACTTTTATTTGGGAAGGGGTTAAATGATCTTTATTAACTTTTTTTTTTTTTTTCATTGTTAACCCATAGGATAACATTGATCAATGATTCTGCCGCTTGACTGCTCATGCCTGGATCTCAGGCACGGAGATGTCATTCGGCGATCGGACACGCAGAAGGGAGGTAGGGACCCTTCTTGTGTCCTCCAGCTTTTCGGGACGCCGCGATTTTGCCACGGCGGTGCCGAACAGCCCACTGAGCTAGTAGTGAGTAGTTTACTTTCACTTTAGAGGCGGCGATCAACTTTGAACGCTGTGGCCCCGCGTTATAGAAAGGGAGTGGACTCAGAGCGTACAGGTCCTTAAGAGGTTAAACAGAGAGTCTGGGCCTCTTGTACATGACTATATTATAAATCCATGTTGTATGGGATCTTTATAAAGCACTTGCAGACAGAGCTTACCAGCGAACTTTGGCCAAATGGTCACTCTGGCTGATCTCCCAAGATTACGTGTGAATGGGAGAAACTTCCAGAGGGTCAATTACTAGGCTAGGTTCACACTACAGAATTTCAGCCTGCAATTCCGCTTTGAAATTGCAGACAAAAATTTTGCTTACTAAAATGTACATGGGTTTTCCATGCAACGATTCACACTTCGGAATATTTGAAGCGGAATTTGTGTCAAGTTTCCGCCTGAAGAATGGTGGTGCTCTTTCTTCAGGTGAATTTTCGCCGCAGAATCCCATTGACTTCAATGGGACTCTCATTTGAAGATTTTTACCCAGCGTAGAATGGAGGCAGCTTGGAAACGGATTGCAGGTGAAATTTCCGTACGGGTCAGCCCACTGGTTCTTGGAGCTTACATCCTCAGCCAAGCATAAAAAAGTGGGATGACCTGGTTCTGGTCATGTGACCATTGGTCCAATAGGGGCCAAACGTTGGTCATTAGTTCACTCCCACTGTTTTCTGCTTCAAATTACCGTTTTGAATTGGGGGTGGAAAATCCATCCGGAATAGGGGCGGAATACTTGCGGAAATAACTAAATTCCGCCTGCAACAGAAAATAGGCTTTGTAGGCGGAAATTACTCTACTAAACTTTTGCTAGTAGACAGGCGGAATTTCAGTCGTGTGAACCTAGCCTAAGGCTAGGTTCACACTGCAAAGTTTCTGGGCAGAATTTCTGCCAGAGATTGAGCCGGCGGCGCTAGGACCGAGCAGACTGTATTGTTGCCCCCATAGACTGCAATGCATTTCTGGGTGGATCTTCTGGAAGATCTGCTCAGAAATGCATTGCCATCTATGGGGACGGCAATGTAGTCCATGCGGTCCTAGTGCCGCCGACTTGATCTCCAGCAGAAATTCTGCCCAGAAATACCACTGTGTGAACCTAGCCTTAGGGTCTATTCAAATGGCAGAATTTCCGCTTGCAGAATTCCACCTTCAAATTGAAGCCCATAGACTTCTATGGGATTCGCACTCCCATTCATACTTCTGAATTTCCGCTTGCAAAGATTTCTAACATTCTGTCACAACATAACAAAATGTGAAAGAAGTGAAAGGGTTTGAAAACGTTTTAAGTGCACTAAATGTCTTAGACTAGGTTCACACAGCAGAATTTCTGGTCAGAATTTCTGCCGGAGAATGAGCAGGCGGAGCTAGGACCGAGCACACTGCATTGCTGCTCCCATAGACTGCAATGCATTTCTGGGTGGATCTTTTGGGGGATCTGCTCAGAAAGGCATTGCCATCTATGGGGACGGCAATGTAGTCCACGCGGTCCTAGTGCTGCCAACTCGATCTCCGGCAGAAATTAGGCCCAGAAATTCCACAGTGTGAACCTAGCCTTAAAGGCAGAGTCAATTTTCTGCTTCTAGCCAAGATAGAATGGTTTGTTGGCACCTCTTGGGATCCAATATACTCAGACGCCAGCCGCTCCTAGCTACACCCCTGGTATTGTGTTAAAGGGGTACTTTAATTTGGTGTCAGAAAGTTAAACAGATTTGTAAATGACTTATATTAAAAAAATCTTTACCCTTCCTGTACTTTTTAGCAGCTGTATGCTACAGAGGAAGTTCTGTTCTTTTTCAATTTCTTTTTTGTCTTGTCCACAGTGCTCTCTGCTGACACCTGCTGTTCGTATCAGGAACTGTCCAGAGGAGGAGAAAATCCCCATAGAAAACCTATCCTGCTCTGGACAGTTCCTGATACGGGCATCAGGTGTCAGCAGAGAGCACCGTGGACAAGACAAAAAAGAAATACAAAAAGAACCGAATTTCCTCTGTAGCATACAGCTGCTAAAAAGTACAGGAAGGGTAAAGATTTTTTAATAGAAGTCATTTACAAATCTGTTTAACTTTCTGGAACCAGTTGACTTATAAAGACCTAAAAAAAAAAAATGTTTTCCACCGGAGTACCCCTTTATGGTAAGCTTACTGACAAAGCTAAAACCAAGAAAGCAGAGAGAATGGGAAGCAGAAAGCTGCAAAGACATATTAAAAACTGCAGCAGAGAACCAGAAGTAACAGCACAACAAATTCATAAAGTGTCACATAGTAAACGGGAGTCACTTATACATTGCTGGACTGTGCCCAAGTACATAGCACACATCCTGTCCCAATTTATTATCTGACACGTTTCAATAGTAACTTACCTTGGCAATAGTCTAGGAATAGATAATCTGTGGAAAAATAAATAATTTCAACCTATTAAACATCGTCACCACTTTGCATCAGGTATGAACAATAAAGATATAAAATTAAAAAAAAACTCATGAGAAAAAACAAATATAGCAGAGCTAAAGTGAGGAATACATGTATACTGTAGTTCCTTTTATAAAATAATATTAATAATAATACCCCCCATCCTCCCTGCCTACCCCCCAGCCTCTTCCCCATTATCCTTACCTCTTCTGTAGTATCCCCGGGCTCATGGGTCACTTTGTTATATACTCTTCCTGCAGTGTTGTCAGCTCTGAGGTTCTAAGTCCAAGCAAACAGTGAGCTCATTGTCCAGAGGTCGGATATCTCTTATTCGGAGCAGTATATTTGTGGCACTATCAGCATTTTGCAGGCTACTATAGGTATATCACTTTTTCGGCCAAAAAAACGCTGCGGCCAATGAGAAATCACAAAATTCTTTTTCCACTTGGCGTTTTCCAGTTTGGCGTTTCTTTAATCCTTTTGGCTTTTTTTTTACTCTTTTTTTAGCTCCTTGGCGGTTTTGCAAAGTCACAGCATGTTGAGCCAATGGCGTTTTTCCCCCCGAAATCATGGCGTTTTTCTCCCATAGAAGTCTATGGGAGTGAAAAAACGCCAGGAGAAATGACATGTGGGTTTTAACTTTGGCGTTCTTGCAGGTGGTTTTTGGACTTTTTTTTTTGGTCTTTTTTGGACTTTAGCGATTCAAAAAAGTGATGGAGATTCCTTTTTTAATAAAATTTAGTAGGATACCATAAAAAAAATAGATACAGTAGTGAAGGAAAAATTGTATCCAACAAAATGTATAATTTTTATAACAATTTTTTTATTAATTTTTAAAACAGGGATCAATTTATGTGGGAGGGCAGGGACTTAAAAATGTAGCCGACAATAATAAACATGTAATGTGTGTGTGTGTGTGTGTGTGTGTTTTTTTCCCTTTTTTTTCTTAATTTTTGGGAGTAGTAGTATTACTACTCCCAGCATGGAACACACTGTTCCATGATGGACGTAGTAGTACCTGTACTAATTGACAGATCGCCCCGGGTCCGCTGTGATCCTCCTGTATAATGCATAGATGCGGGCGGGCACTCTTTTTATGGTCCCCTGCACTGCCATATATATACACATTCATATTTCCCACAGAGAGCTGTGATTGGCCAGATGGCTCCAGCCAATCACAACTCTCTGTGAGAAATATGAATAGGTGTATATATACATCAGTGCAGGGGATCATAGAAGAGTGGCCGGCTGCATCTATACATTATACAATAGGATCACAACGGGTGTCAGGAGTGACATCCGCTGTGATCTTTCCTTAACTGCAGGTACTACTACTCCCAACATGGAGCACACTCTGATCCATGCTGGGAGCTGTAGTACCTGCATTAATAGAAGGATCGCAACAGGTTTCAGAAGTTACACTCGCTGCGATCTGTCTATTAATGCAGGTACTACAGCTCCCAGCATGGAGCAGAGTGTGCTCCATGTTGGGAGTAGTAGTACTTGCAATTAAGGACAGATTAAAGCGGGTATCACTCCTGACACCCGATGCGATCATCCTATCTATTGCAGAGATACGGAGCGGCTCTATACAGCGCTCGCATCTCTACGCTGTACTCCAGCCAGTGATGTGAATAGAACATCATTCATATTTCCCTCTGAGAGCTGTGACTGGCTGCAACCATCCAGCCAATCATTACTCTGGGTGGGAAATATAAATGATGTCCTATTCACATCACTGGCCGGAGTATAGTGCAGAGATGCGAGCGCTGTATAGAGCCGCTCCACATCTCTGCTATATTATGGACGATCGCATCGGGTGTCACGACTGACACCCGGGTGATATGTCTATTAGTACAGGTACAACTACTCCCATCATGGAACAGTCTGTCCCATTCTGGGAATAGTAGTACTACCTAAAAAAAAATAAAAAAAATAAATAGAGAAAACTAAAATTGAAACACACACACACTTTATTAAAAATGTATTCAAATTTTGTTATAAAAAATATTAATTTCATGAAATAATTTTTTTTCCATCATTACTACATCCTTTTTTTTCTTTTTTTCTTTTTGGTACCCAACAAATTTTGGGTAACAAAAAAAAAACGCCAAAGGGGCCAAAAATGCTATTTCCACTCAAATGCAAAAAATGCCAGAAAAAAACGCAAAACACAGGAAAATGCTGTGGTGTTTTTTCTGGCTTTTTTCCTTGCGTTTTTAAGTAGAAACTTAGCCTCATAGGATGACAATGCGACTCCCATTTACCTAGGAACAAATAAGTTTAGACACCTGCAAATTGGTTTTAGCCTTGGTTTCATTAGTTTGCATTAAAATGAATGGGTTAAAATGTTTGTTTTTTAAGAGGTATAGAATGTAGGTAAAATAGGAAGCATCATCTCCCCACCGCTCCTGTTCCAATGATCACCGGTCCCTGCTGATAGTCACTTTTCTTTTGATCCACAGGAAATGTCTGAACAGCCAAGACCCTTCACTGTGTGTCCAGAGGGGTCAGAGGGTAGAGGTCAGCAGGGACCAAGTGGCTTAGGGGATCATAACGGCAGCAGGTAATAGGGAGGTGAGAGCAAAGGTGTGAAGGGCCTATTACTCTGGGGCCCAGGAGCC
Source organism: Hyla sarda (assembly GCF_029499605.1). Taxonomy (NCBI): domain Eukaryota; kingdom Metazoa; phylum Chordata; class Amphibia; order Anura; family Hylidae; genus Hyla; species Hyla sarda. The sequence continues at coordinate 19,857,496 of NC_079198.1, read as the reverse complement.
TGAAGTTCTATCAGTATGAAGACCTACAGTATGTAATATTAAAGCTAATGCTGGTTTGTGTTTCATACGTCTGCAGGTGGGTAAAGCAGCAAGGTTCATGTTTGTTTGTGTCTATGTATCTGTGTCCATGTAACTGTGAGGGCATGTGACATTTATGGAGTTGTGAAAGTGCTTTTTATTTATTTTTCCCACTATATATATATATATATATATATATATATATATATATGCAGGAGAATACAGCAGCACACTGCTAGCACAAAGATACAGATAAAACATGAAATGCTATATTGCAAAAAATGAAAAAGTGAGGTACTTAGCTCACAATTTGACGGCCAAATAGTTTGGACCAGCCCACCACCATAAGGTGACCTCATTGACACGGACCCTACACTAACATTTTCCATTGGAGATCTGTCTTATATATAAGACACCAAAGAAAGGGTTCTGCACTAAATATTATCCCATACTCTCTGCAGTCTTGGCTTTCATCCTCCCACAACCTCCTAGGACTATCATCCTCCCACAACCTCCTAGGACTATCATCCTCCCACAACCTCCTAGGACTATCATCCTCCCACAACCTCCTAGGACTATCATCCTCCCACAACCTCCTAGGACTATCATCCTCCCACAACCTCCTAGGACTATCATCCTCCCACAACCTCCTAGGACTATCATCCTCCCACAACCTCCTAGGACTATCATCCTCCCACAACCTCCTAGGACTATCCTCCTCCCACAGTCTCCTAGGACTATCCTCCTCCCACAACCTCCTAGGACTATCATCCTCCCACAGTCTCCTAGGACTATCCTCCTCCCACAACCTCCTAGGACTTTCATCCTCCCACAACCTCCTAGGACTATCATCCTCCCACAACCTCCTAGGACTATCATCCTCCCACAGTCTCCTAGGACTATCCTCCTCCCACAACCTCCTAGGACTATCATCCTCCCACAGTCTCCTAGGACTATCCTCCTCCCACAACCTCCTAGGACTATCATCCTCCCACAGTCTACTAGGACTATCCTCCTCCCACAACCTCCTAGGACTATCATCCTCCCACAACCTCCTAGGACTATCATCCTCCCACAACCTCCTAGGACTATCATCCTCCCACAGTCTCCTAGGACTATCCTCCTCCCACAACCTCCTAGGGCTATAATCCTCCCACAGTCTCCTAGGACTATCCTCCTCCCACAACCTCCTAGGGCTATCATCCTCCCACAGTCTCCTAGGACTATCATCCTCCCACAGTCTCCTAGGACTATCCTCCTCCCACAACCTCCTAGGACTATCCTCCTCCCACAACCTCCTAGGGCTATCATCCTCCCACAACCTCCTAGGACTATCATCCTCCCACAGTCTCCTAGGACTATCCTCCTCCCACAACCTCCTAGGACTATCATCCTCCCACAACCTCCTAGGACTATCATCCTCCCACAGTCTCCTAGGACTATCCTCCTCCCACAACCTCCTAGGACTTTCATTCTACCACAACCTCCTAGGACTATCATCCTCCACAGTCTCCTAGGACTATCCTCCTCCCACAACCTCTTAGGACTATCCTCCTCCCACAACCTCCTAGGGCTATCCTCCTCCCACAATCTCCTAGGGCTATTCTCAAGCCACAACCTCCTAGGGCTATCCTCCACCCACAACCTCCTAGGGCTATCATCCTCTCACAACCTCCTAGGACTATCCTCCTCCCACAACCTCCTAGGACTATCATCCTCCCACAACCTTCTAGGACTATCATCCTCAAACAACCTTCTAGGACTATCCTCCACCCACAACCTCCTAGGACTATCATCCTCAAACAACCTTCTAGGACTATCCTCCTCCCATAACTTCCTAGGACTATCCTCCTCCCACAACCTCCTAGGGCTATCATCCTCCCACAGTCTCCTAGGACTATCCTCCTCCCACAACCTCCTAAGGCTATCCTCCTCCCACAATCTCCTAGGGCTATTCTCATGCCACAACCTCCTAGGGCTATCCTCCACCCACAACCTCCTATGACTATCCTCCTCTCACAACCTCCTAGGACTATCATCCTCCCACAACCTCCTAGGACTATCATCCTCCCACAACCTCCTAGGACTATCATCCTCAAACAACCTTCTAGGACTATCCTCCTCCCATAACTTCCTAGGGCTATCATCCTCCCACAACCTCCTAGGACTATCATCCTCCCACAACCTCCTAGGGCTATCCTCCTCCCACAACCTCCTAGGGCTATCCTCCTCCCACAACATGCATAGGTATAGGAGAAAAAAATCTGCGGTGGTGCTCCCAAGGAAATAACCCGAAGTCATGGGTATTAGTGAAAAATAAATAATTTATTCTTACAGCATAAGAAATCAAAGAAAATAGTCCACAACCTCCTATGACTATCCTCCTCTCACAACCTCCTAGGACTATCATCCTCCCACAACCTCCTAGGACTATTCTCCTCCCACAACCTCCTAGGACTATCATCCTCCCACAACCTCCTAGGACTATCATCCTCCCACAGTCTCCTAGGACTATCCTCCTCCCACAACCTCCTAGGACTTTCATCCTCCCACAACCTCCTAGGACTATCATCCTCCCACAGTCTCCTAGGACTATCCTCCTCCCACAACCTCCTAGGGCTATAATCCTCCCACAGTCTCCTAGGACTATCCTCCTCCCACAACCTCCTAGGGCTATCATCCTCCCACAGTCTCCTAGGACTATCATCCTCCCACAGTCTCCTAGGACTATCCTCCTCCCACAACCTCCTAGGACTATCCTCCTCCCACAACCTCCTAGGGCTATCATCCTCCCACAACCTCCTAGGACTATCCTCCTCCCACAACCTCCTAGGGCTATCCTCCTCCCACAATCTCCTAGGGCTATTCTCATGCCACAACCTCCTAGGGCTATCCTCCACCCACAACCTCCTATGACTATCCTCCTCTCACAACCTCCTAGGACTATCATCCTCCCACAACCTCCTAGGACTATCATCCTCCCACAACCTCCTAGGACTATCATCCTCAAACAACCTTCTAGGACTATCCTCCTCCCATAACTTCCTAGGGCTATCATCCTCCCACAACCTCCTAGGACTATCATCCTCCCACAACCTCCTAGGGCTATCCTCCTCCCACAACCTCCTAGGGCTATCCTCCTCCCACAACATGCATAGGTATAGGAGAAAAAAATCTGCGGTGGTGCTCCCAAGGAAATAACCCGAAGTCATGGGTATTAGTGAAAAATAAATAATTTATTCTTACAGCATAAGAAATCAAAGAAAATAGTCCACAACCTCCTATGACTATCCTCCTCTCACAACCTCCTAGGACTATCATCCTCCCACAACCTCCTAGGACTATTCTCCTCCCACAACCTCCTAGGACTATCATCCTCCCACAACCTCCTAGGACTATCATCCTCCCACAGTCTCCTAGGACTATCCTCCTCCCACAACCTCCTAGGACTTTCATCCTCCCACAACCTCCTAGGACTATCATCCTCCCACAGTCTCCTAGGACTATCCTCCTCCCACAACCTCCTAGGGCTATAATCCTCCCACAGTCTCCTAGGACTATCCTCCTCCCACAACCTCCTAGGGCTATCATCCTCCCACAGTCTCCTAGGACTATCATCCTCCCACAGTCTCCTAGGACTATCCTCCTCCCACAACCTCCTAGGACTATCCTCCTCCCACAACCTCCTAGGGCTATCATCCTCCCACAACCTCCTAGGACTATCATCCTCCCACAGTCTCCTAGGACTATCCTCCTCCCACAACCTCCTAGGACTATCATCCTCCCACAACCTCCTAGGACTATCATCCTCCCACAGTCTCCTAGGACTATCCTCCTCCCACAACCTCCTAGGACTTTCATCCTCCCACAACCTCCTAGGACTATCATCCTCCCACAGTCTCCTAGGACTATCCTCCTCCCACAACCTCCTAGGACTATCCTCCTCCCACAACCTCCTAGGGCTATCCTCCTCCCACAATCTCCTAGGGCTATTCTCATGCCACAACCTCCTAGGGCTATCCTCCACCCACAACCTCCTAGGGCTATCATCCTCTCACAACCTCCTAGGACTATCCTCCTCCCACAACCTCCTAGGACTATCATCCTCCCACAACCTTCTAGGACTATCATCCTCAAACAACCTTCTAGGACTATCCTCCACCCACAACCTCCTAGGACTATCATCCTCAAACAACCTTCTAGGACTATCCTCCTCCCATAACTTCCTAGGACTATCCTCCTCCCACAACCTCCTAGGGCTATCATCCTCCCACAGTCTCCTAGGACTATCCTCCTCCCACAACCTCCTAGGGCTATCCTCCTCCCACAATCTCCTAGGGCTATTCTCATGCCACAACCTCCTAGGGCTATCCTCCACCCACAACCTCCTATGACTATCCTCCTCTCACAACCTCCTAGGACTATCATCCTCCCACAACCTCCTAGGACTATCATCCTCCCACAACCTCCTAGGACTATCATCCTCAAACAACCTTCTAGGACTATCCTCCTCCCATAACTTCCTAGGGCTATCATCCTCCCACAACCTTCTAGGACTATCATCCTCCCACAACCTCCTAGGGCTATTCTCCTCCCACAACCTCCTAGGGCTATCCTCCTCCCACAACATGCATAGGTATAGGAGAAAAAAATCTGCGGTGGTGCTCCCAAGGAAATAACCCAAAGTCATGGGTATTAGTGAAAAATAAATAATTTATTCTTACAGCATAAGAAATCAAAGAAAATAAAAAATATACCGTATATACTCGAGTATAAGCCGAGTTTTTCAGCATGATTTTTCGTGCTAAAAACACCCCCCCTCGGCTTATACTTGAGTGAACTCTCCGCCCTCAGTGGTCTTCAACCTGCGGACCTCCAGAGGTTTCAAGACTACAACTCCCAGCAAGCCCGGGCAGCCATCGGCGGTCCGTGCTTGCTGGGAGTTGTAGTTTTGAAACCTTTGGAGGTCCGCAGGTTGAAGACCACTGCGGCCTTCGACATCATCCAGCCCCCCCCCCCCTCACCCCCTTTAGTTCTGTACTCGCCTCCGCTCGGCGGGACGTTAGGGTGCGCTGGTCCGGTGCTGCAGGACTGTCCGGTGGGGAGGTCGTCCAGTGGGATAGTGGTTCCGGGCTGCCATCTTCACCGGGGGGCCTCTACTCCACGCTTTGGGCCCGGCCCCGGAGTAGTCACGTTGCCTTGACGACGACGCAGAGGGACGGTCATTACCAACGTCCCTCTGCGTCGTCAAGGCAACGCCTCTATTCCGGGCCCGAAGCGCGGAGAAGAGGCCCCCCGGTGAAGATGGCAGCCCGGAACACTATCCCACCGGACGACCTCCCCACCGGACAGTCCTGCAGCACCGGACCAGCGCCGAGCGGAGGTGAGTACAGAACTAAAGGGGGTGAGAGGGGGGGAGGGGCTGGATGATGTCGAAGGCCGCAGTGGTCTTCAACCTGCGGACCTCCAGAGGTTTCAGAACTACAACTCCCAGCAAGCCCGGACAGCCGATGGCTGCCCGGGCTTGCTGGGAGTTGTAGTTTTGAAACATCTGGAGGTCCGCAGGTTGAAGACCACTGTATAAGACATTGACAAGCGGTGGGGGGGGTGGGGGGGGGGCTGATGACATGTGGTGATGATGACAAGGGGATGATGAAGGGGGGTGGGGATGATGACAAGGGGATGATGAAGGGGGGTGGGGATGATGACTAGTGTTGAGCGGCATAGGCCATATTCGAATTCGCGAATATTCGCGAATATATGGACGAATATTCGTCATATATTCGCGAATATTCGCATGTTCGAAATATTCGCATTTTATTTTCGCAAATGCGAAACATTCGCGTATGCGAAAATTTACAAATGTGATAATTCGCATATGTGAAAATTAGCATATGCAAATGTTCGCATATGCGAAAATTCGCCCGCCAGTCTCACACAGTAGTATTAGAGCCTTCTTTACACCACACAAGCTGGAAGCAGAGAGGGATGATCACTGTGATGTGTACTGTGAAAAAAAAACAAAAAACGAATATTCGTAATTACGAATATATAGCGCTATATTCGCGAAATTCGCGAATTCGTGAATATGCGATATTCGCGAATAATATTCGAATTGCGAATATTCGCGAGCAACACTAATGATGACAAGGGGATGATGAAGGGGGGGTGTGGGATGATGACAAGGGGATGATGAAGGGGGTGTGGGATGATGACAAGGGGATGATGAAGGGGGGGTGGGATTATGACAAGGGGATGATGAATGGGGTGGGGATTATGACAAGGGGGTGATGAAGGGGGGTGGGGATTATGACAAGGGGATGATGAAGGGGGGTGTGGGATGATGACAAGGGGATGATGAAGGGGGGGTGTGGGATGATGACAAGGGGATGATGAAGGGGGGTGTGGGATGATGACAAGGGGATGATGAAGGGGGGGTGTGGGATGATGACAAGGGGATGATGAAGGGGGGGTGTGGGATGATGACAAGGGGATGATGAAGGGGGGGTGTGGGATGATGACAAGGGGATGATGAAGGAGGGGGGGTGTGGGATTATGACAAGGGGGTGATGAAGGGGGGGTGTGGGATGATGACAAGGGGATGATGAAGGGGGGTGTGGGATGATGACAAGGGGATGATGAAGGGGGGGGTGTGGGATGATGACAAGGGGATGATGAAGGGGGGGTGTGGGATGATGACAAGGGGATGATGACAGGCGGTGATGATGACAGGGTGATGATGATGATGAGGGTGTTAACCTCTTCTAAACTGGGCATTTCCCGAGACAGGTGTCATCAGAGAGCACTTAGACAGAAAAGAACAACCTTAAAGGTGTATTCCAGGCAAAACCTTTTTATATATATATCAACTGGCTCCGGAAAGTTAAACAGATTTGTAAATTACTTCTATTAAAAAAATCTTAATCCTTCCAATAGTTATTAGCTTCTGAAGTTTTCTGTCCAACTGCTCAATGATGATGTCACGTCCCGGGAGCTGTGCATGATGGGAGAATATCCCCATAGGAGCTGAACAGCTCCCGGGACGTGAGTAATCATAGAGCAGTTAGACAGAAAACAACAGCTCAACTTCAGAAGCTAATAACTATTGGAAGGATTAAGATTTTTTAATAGAAGGTATTTACAAATCTGTTTAACTTTCCGGAGCCAGTTCATATATAAAAAAAAGTTTTGGCCTGGAATACCCCTTTAACTTCAGAAGCTCATAAGTACTGAAAGGGTTAAGATTTTTTAATAGAAGTAATTTCCAAATCTGTTTTAACTTTCTGGAGCCAGTTGATGTATAAAAAAAAGTTTTTGCCTGCAATACCCCCATTTAAATCTAGTACAAATTGAACACCTAGTAATCTTATACTAGCTTGCTGTAATGCTATCGTATTTACAGGTGAAACTCGAAAAATTAGAATATTGCGTAAAAGTCCATTGTATCTCAGTAGTGCAACTTCAAAGGAAAGGAAGCGTGAAGTGCTCCAAAATCCACTGGTAGACGGATGCGTTGACCCCGGACTTAATGAAGCACAGTGACCAACACCAGCAGATGACAGGGCTCCCCAAATCATATCATATATTGGGTATTTGGGGTTTTCATGAGCTGTAACCATAATCATCACAATTAGGACAAATCGCGGCTTGATCTTGCGTTGCATATAATGAGTCTCTCTCATATATTAGTTTCACCTTTGAAGTTGCATTACTGAAATAAATGAACTGTGCACAATATTCTAATTTTTCGAGTTTCACTTGTATATTCATAGACAATGGTACATGTATAAATAGGCATCTCTTTAAAGGGGGATTCTTTTAATTTGACTATGCTATAGGGGCTGTAAAGTTAGGGTAGTTGATAATATAGTGTCTGTACTTGTGTTTTATGGCTGGTCTCACAATTCTTATGTGATCTTTGCCCCGATGTTCATTTTTAGCAGTATACAAAATGAGTGTTTCAGGTTTTCCCTGTTTGCAGTCAGCCTGAGACATTACATCACTAGTCATGTGTTAAAAGGGAGCCTGTCTGTGCTTCAATGAGTGGAGCAACCATTGGGTGGGGTGATCATTCTTCACAGGGCTGCAGGGAATTGTAGCTCAGCTGTGCTGCAATGGTTGGGGTGACTGATGTGTGGGAAGGTGTAAAGTCACCTCACACTTACAAACAAGGGATCCTGGGACTTATAGTTGGAGGGAAGGAACTCCAACAGGAAATAGTCATTTCACAAAAAGAAAGCAGCAGTGTTACGGTGGACTCACTACACAGCCATTTAGCCCCAAGACAAGCATCCTTCCTAAGCATGTCATTACTGTCTGGCAGGTGAGTACTAAAGTCACCTTGTGCTAGGTAATCCTTTTAAAGGGGTTGTCCCATCATTAAATCTTATCCTCTTTCCACTGTATGATCCGACTGCTTAAAGGAGATGTCCGGTGCAGACTTTTCCTATTCCATCCTGGCCTGGCTGCAAAAAAAGAGACTTTCACTTAGCTTCCTACATTCCCCTGGAGCTCTGCAACAGCTGATCAGTCGGCTGGGCTGTCTACTTCCTACTTCCCTTAGCCCAGTACGTCACATGGCGCTTCAGCCTATGACCTGCCGAGGCGGGACATCGCTGTGGCCGGTGATAGGCTGAAGCGCTGTGTGATGTATTGGGCTAAGGGAAGTAGGTAGTAGACAGCCTGGCCGATCAGCTGTTGCAGAGCTCCAGGGGAACGCTTATTCGCCATTTTGTGAATAGGGGATAACTTCAAATAAGGGGACAACCCCTTTTACCAAAATTAGTTGATCATAGGCTATCCCACTGCTGGGAGGGGGGGGGGGGGAAAGAGTGTTAACACAAAAGCAAATAATCAGTTATCCTGCAGCGCCACCACAGGAAAAATGAAACATTGCATTGTCCATTTAAATTTAAATGTCTGTGTAATCCATGCATAATGGGAACTCTAGAATGAGAGAGAAACTCTTTGTGGTCACCTTCTGCTCTATTTAATTGATTGGTACCCCAAACAAAAGATCAACCCCCCCCCCCCACACACACACACACACACACACTCACACATAGATACACAATTAATTGTGCACTCCATGTTCTGTAAGAAGATTTTTATTAAGAAGTTTTTATGGTTTATTTTATTAACATGACATGAACTTTCATGTATTAAAGTGCCAAACCTCCTAGTCAACAAGGGTCTCCATACAACTGATCGCATATAATAGTGTTTTCCAAACAGTGTGTCTCCAGCTGTTGCAAAACTACAACTCTGGGCATGTTGGGAGTTGTAGTTTTACAACAGCTGGAGGCATACTGTTCGGAAAACACTGGCATAAAACAAGGAATGAGTAGTTTGGCAGGCAATTGCACATTTAGGGTAGGGTTACATGTAACGTATCCGCAGCGTATTTGATGCTGCGGATGCGTCAACGGCAGTCACTGAAATTAGCTCCCTGCTGCGGCCGGGTAGCTCTGTGTGTCAGATCGTAGACACAGTGCCTGCTCGGGAAATCTGCCACACGCAGAGCTACACTGCCGCAGCAGGGAGCTCATCCTTGTGACTGCTGTCGGCACATCCGCAGTGTGAAATACGCTGCAGATGCGATATGTGTGACCCTACCCTCAGGGTGTGTTCATGCATACAGTATCGTGCGCATATTTGATGCTGCAGATTTGGGGCCATGTAGTCGTATAATACTGGAAGATCTGGGATATAAACTTGCATTGAAGGCTTAACGGGTACTCCGGTGAAATTTTTTTTTTTTAAATCAAACCGTGCCTGAAAGTTAAACAGATTTGTAAATTACTTCTATTAAAAAATCTTAATTCTTCCAGTACTTATCAGCTGCTGTATGCTCCACAGGAAGTTCTTTTCTTTTTGCATTTCCATTCAGTTTGACCACAGGGCTCTCTGCTGACACCTCTGTCCGTATCAGGAACTGTCCAGAGCAGGAGAGGTTTGAAATGGGGATTTGCTCCTACTCTGGACAGTTCTTGAACAGACAGAGGTGTCAGCAGAGAGCACTGTGGTCAGACAGAAAAGAAATTCAAAAAGTGAAGAACTTCCTGTGGAGCATACAGCAGCTGATAAGTACTGGAATGATTAATAATTATTTTTTAATAGTAATTTAAGTAATTTACAAATCTGTTTAACTTTCTGGCACTAGTTGTTTTAAATTGTTTTCCAGTCTATGGGTTTTCAGTCTGAAAGCGTTCCCGGACTCGCTCTACTATGGGCTTGGTCTTATTCTCAATCCACTGAATGGTGTTCTCAGTTGGTGCTTTCAGGTGATCTTGATAGTAAGCATTTAGGTATCCACCAGTCCAGTTGATAGCCCCCTGTACTCCATTTACAGTCTTCCTAAAATTGAGTAAAATTAAAGAGTTAGGAGCCATAAAGAAGAGACAGGATAGGTCAATGATAAACACGAACCAAGGGAGTTTTAGAAATGAGTAATTGTTGGAGTAAGGAAACAGGTTAAAGGGGTACTGATTACATTAAATTATATCTATTTAATGATCTTAATCCTTCCAATACTTATCAGCTGCTGTAGGCTCCAGAGGTAGTTGTGTAGTTCATTCCAGTCTGATCACTGTACTCTCTGCTGCCACCTCTGTCCATGTCAGGAACTGTCCAGAGCAGCAAACCTCTCCTGCTTTGGACAGTTCCTGACATGGACAGAGGTGGCGGCAGAGAGCAATGTGGTCAGACTAGAAAGAACTACACAACTTCCTCTGGAGCATACAGCAGCTGATAAGTACTGAAAGGATTAACATTTTTATATAGAAGTAATCACGCCCCCTCCCATTGACTTGCATTGAGGGGGTGTTGCCGTGATGTCACGAGAGGCATGGCCGACTCCCCAAAGCACAAAAACAGCATTCGGAACATTTACCTCCGAATGCTGGCCAGTGGAGTACCCCTTTAAGTTTCTGTACTGTCATATATTTTCCATAGTGGTGCGGTGGCACTTGGTCAGAGTGAGGACCATGCACCAGGAGACTTGTGAAACTTAATGCCAGTGGGGAGAGGCAAGTAAGCACTACCAAAACAATACAACTGATTTAAACCTCATATATCAAAGCCCGACCAAACATATCAACAAATATCGTAATTAAACCCCTATGAGGCATAAGATACTTTTTCTAATATTATAAATAAATAAATAAATAAATCTTGACTCCAAATATGATAATAAGAATAAATCCCTGAATTAACAAAACTATACTAACAAGGACACTTATGTCTCTTGGGTTCTTAGCCACAGAACACTGTTTGACATTTTTTGATAAGTGTAATTACTAAGGCTGTGTCCGCACTACTGTCTCCGTCAGTAGCTCCAAATAATTTAATGGGAAAAAATTAGGGGAACTATGTTGCACTACCCTCCCTGTCAAAACAAAGGTCAGTAGGCTGCAACCTAATGGACCTCATTATAAATAAATGGGTTCTGTTTGGGACAGTTGGTGATGATGTCCATATCCCCATGGGTTTCTGCCATCATGGCTTCCATTGTAACAGAAGTCATGGCGGAGCGGAGAACAGAGCCTAAGAATCACTATCATATCCTTGCCTACTACTTATTTTACCTGGTGTTTTACCCAAGCACTGGATCATTGCATATTTTCCATAGTAATGTGTGTTCCATAGCAGTGTGTATATTTGGCAACTTACCCAAGCACGTTCCAGATTGTAGAACTGGTGACCCTTTCTACCAACTCTCCGGTATATGGCTTTACATACTGATCTATTGTACTTTCCAGAATGGTGGATACTCTCCAGTCATCAGACTGCATTTCATCCGGGGCTCCAGAGACCTGAGAGACTTAAAATAGAAAACACAAATAGTCAGATTAAAAAATGATTATTCCCAGTTCTGTTCAAAGATCTGTATTAGATAAGATGGTTGATACATTTCATCATTTTTTCTCTTCCGTCCACGCCCAGGGAGATTAGCTACAGTGCCATGGGTTGCAAACTTCTTGATAATGTTGCGCAATGTGGACAAAGGCAAATCTAGATCTCTGGAGATGGACTTGTAACCTTGAGATTGTTGATATTTTTCCACAATTTTGGTTCTCAAGTCCTCAGACAGTTCTCTTCTCCTCTTTCTGTTGTCCATGCTTAGTGTGTGGCACACACAGACACACAATGCAAAGACTAAGTGAACTTCTCTCCTTTTTATCTGCTTTCAGGTGTGATTTTTATATTGCCCACACCTGTTACTTGCCCCAGGTGAGTTTTAAGGAGCATCACATGCTTGACACAATCTTATTTTTCCACAATTTTTTCCAGCCCATTTTTGGAGTTTGGTGACATTATGTCCAATTTGCTTTTTTCACCTTCCTTTTTTGGTTTAATTCCAATACACACAAAGGAAATAAACATGTGTATAGCAAAACATGTGTTACTGCAATCCTTTTCTGTGAGAAATACTTCATTTTCTAGAAAAAATTCTGGGGTGCCAACATTTACGGCCATGACTGTATACACATTACATTAGATAACATAGGCACTTAGTACTGTTTATAGAACATAGAAGAAAGAGAGGCCCAGGGGTCACTGAAATAGAGTCCACCTGACAGGGCAGCAATGGTACAGGGGTGCAACTCCTGTACTGGGCCACCACACAACCAAGTTCATCCCTTCATGACGCTGTTTTAGAATGGCAAATGCACACTGGAGTTATACAGTCATAAATTGGTTCCAGGAAACAGTGAGTTTTCTGTGCCTTCCTTGACTTTGGATCTTAAAAGGGGTATTCTGGCCATAGATATCTTATCCCCCTATCCAAAGGATAGGGAAAAATACGTCTCATCGTGCGATGTCTGACCCCGCGATCTCCATGCAGCACCCGGCATTCCATGTCGGGCTGCTGCTCCAGTCTTGGAAACCTCTGTGTTTCCGAGACTGGAGATGTAAAGTCACGCCACGCCCCCTCGTGATGTTACGCCACGCCTCCTCCATTCATGTCTATGTCAGGGGGCGTGACAGCCATCACGCCCTCTCTCATAGACATGAATGGAGGCGTGTGGCGTGACGTCCCGTCTCCAGTCCCGGAAACACAGAGGTTTCCGAGTCTGGAGCAGTGGGCCGGCATAGAATGCCTGGTGCTGCGTGGAGAATGCGGGGGGTCCCAGTGGCCCCCCACGATCAGACAGCCTATCCACTATCCTTTGGATAGGGGATAAGATTTCTATGGCCGGAATACCACTTTAATCCTATAGAGACTCTCTGGGATGAGGTAAAACAAGCTGTTCAAGCCTCCATCTCATATTCGGCACCTGCGAGAAGCGATTCTATCCGCATGGGACAATTTTTCTGCAGAACAATGTCATCACCTAGTGCAATCTATGCAAAAATCTAAGGTCAAAGGAGGTCCAACCTGCTACTAGATGTCTCTAATAAGATTACCATTCAGTATACATGTAGTTACACACTTGGGGACAAGGATATTTTTTTTGTAGAATGTATGAAACAGCTTATTTTATATGAAGATTACACTTCTCCTATCTTGTCCTATACCCAGTTATTTTGAACTAAATACAATTAAACCATAAATTGTGGACAAATCCTGGTTTAACTGTCAACTTACCGGTAAGTGCTATATTGATGTAAATCATAACTCTCTATTGAAATCAAGGAATATTATTGAAACCAGTGTTTTCATTTTTGACTATTGGTTTGCATAGTATTGGTTCATTTCATTTCTCTGCTGATAATAGGTACTGCGACTCTTTCAATATAACTAGAGATGAGAGAGTTTTTGGAAAATTCGATTCGGCCGATTCGCAGAATTTTGCGAAAAAATTTGGTTCGGTCTGAATTCGGTACGCTATTAAAAATGGCTATTTCTAGTCTACAAAAGAGCCTGAATAGGGGTGTAGAACACTTTGCCTTATCGTAACACCCATAGGGAGTGTGCGATTTTAGTGAAATAATAGTTATTCAGTATGACATGCAGATTACAGACATCGCTATTAGAATCACTGCCACAGAGCGTCTGAATGTGGCAGCAGGGTCGGGAGACCATATGGCTTCCCAATTGTAGAGATTAAAGAGATTTTTTAAATAACATTTTTAATTAAATGACAGAGCCTGGAGGTGGAAGTATCAGATGAGGAGACCATATGGCAGCACAATGAGAGAGCCTGGAGGTGGCAGCAGCAGCATGGAGGAGACCATATGGCGGCACAATGACAGAGCCTGGAGATGGCAGCAGCAGCATGGGGGTTGAGTCTGAGGAACCCACTGACTGTTGATTGGGGTGTCGGATGTCACTTGGGATGAAGTGGATGACCAAGTGAACCAATCAATCACGGCTGCTGGGTTGCTGGGCGAGACACGACTGCTAGCTGACACCGGGAGCTCAGACCTCTCACTGCGACTCCTGCTGCCACACGCCCCTACTTTGCTGCGACCTCTGCCTGCCCCTGATAAATTTAGGCCTCTACCACTTCTATTTGCATGTCCTGGCACTTCTCTGCCTGACATGCTTATACACCAGCTGAGTGCGTATATGAGAGGAGAACAATGCGCTCCACGACGCTTAAAACTGCATTAGACTACAGAAACAAGGGTGTAGCTTTGTCTGGCCTTTCACAGTAACTAGGCCCAAATCAGTTTTTCAGGGGAAAAAAAACTACACCACGTAGGTGTATGTACAGTTTAAACTTACGAGAGGAGGACTATACACTCCACTACAAACTGTATAAGGCTACAGAAACAAGGGTATAGTTTTGGCTGGCCTTTCATAGTAACTAGGCCAAAGTAATCTTTTCAGGAAAAAAAATAACGTACACCACGTAGGTGTACGTACTGTTTTCAACTATGAGAGCTGGACAATACACTCCGCTTAAAACTGTATAAGGCTACAGAAACAAGGATATAGCTTTGGCTGGCCTTTCACAGTAACTAGGCCAAAATTATTTTTTCAGGAAAAATTTATAACGTACACCACGTAGGTGTACCTACAGTTTATAACTATGAAAGCTGGACAGTATGCTCTGCTTAAAACTGTATAAGGCTACAGAAATCAGGGTGTAGCTTTGGCTGGCCTTTCACAGTAACTAGGCCAAAATGTGTTTTTCAAGGGGAAAAAAAAAGACGTGCACCACCTATGTACGCACAGGTTACACTTATGAGAGGACAATAAGCTCCGCTACGCAACCTGTGTTAGGCACTGTAATCAGGTGACTATGGCTTTTCGTGCTTAACTGGCCCCTGTTAGCTTTACAGTTGTTGTACAACCAACTGCAGCAGTACAGAATTGCTGTGTAGTAAAGCCCAGTACAGTACTATTAGCCACTAATAGCAGGTGACAATGGCTTTTAGTGCTGTGCTTAAATGGCCCCTTTAACCCCTTAAGGACCAAGGACGTACCGGTACGTCCTTGGTCCTGCTCTTCTGATATAACGCGGGGTTACACAGTAACCCCGCTTCATATCATGGCGGGCCCGGCGTCATAGTGAAGCCGGGACCCGCCTCTAATAGCGCGCAGCGCCGATCGCGGCGCCGCGCGCTATTAACCCTTTAGCCGCGCGCTCAAAGCTGAGCCGCGCGGCTAAAAGTGAAAGTGAAAGTTCCCGGCTAGCTCAGTCGGGCTGTTCGGGATAGCCGCGGCTAATCGCGGCATCCCGAACAGCTGACAGGACAGCGGGAGGGCCCCTACCTGCCTCCTCGCTGTCCGATCGCCGAATGACTGCTCAGTGCCTGAGATCCAGGCATGAGCAGTCATCCGGCAGAATCGTTGATCACTGGTTAAAAATGAATAAAAAGTGATCAATAAGTCCTATCAATGCAAAAATGGTACCGTTAAAAACTTCAGATCACGGTGCAAAAAATGAGCGCTCATACCGCCCCATACACGGAAAAATAAAAAAGTTATAGGGGTCAGAAGATGACAATTTTAAACGTATTAATTTTCCTGCATGTAGTTATGATTTTTTCCAGAAGTCCGACAAAATCAAACCTATATAAGTAGGGTATCATTTTAATCGTATGGACCTACAGAATACATATCAGGTGTCATTTTTACCGAAAAATGTACTACGTAGAAACGGAAGCCCCCAAAAGTTACAAAACAGCGGTTTTTTTTTCAATTTTGTCGCACAATGATTTTTTTTCCCGCTTCACCATAGATTTTTGGGCAAAATGACTGACGTTATTACAAAGTAGAATTGGTGGCGCAAAAAATAAGCCATCATATGGATTTTTAGGTGTAAATTTGAAAGAGTTATGATTTTTTAAAGGCAAGGAGTAAAAAACGAAAATGCAAAAACGGAAAAACCTCCGGTCCTTAAGGGGTTAAGCTTTAGAATTGCTGTACACCCCACTGCAGCAGTGGATTTGCTGTGTATTACACCCACAAGTGTACTTTCTCTTTCTCTCTGTCAGTGCTTTTATGCAGTGATTTGGGCTTGTGGTGAATCGCTGCTGTCAAGTAGTGTTGGGTGCGAATATCGCGAATATCTCATATTCGCGAATTTGTGAATATTGCAAATATATCGCTATATATTCGCAATTACAAATATTTTTTTTTCACAGTACACATCACAGTGATTATCCCTCCCTGCTTCCAGCTTGTGGTCTAAACAAGGCTCCAATACTTGTAACTGTGTCAGACTGGCGCGCACTCGAAAATTTGCATATGCGAATATATGCATATGCGAATCTTCGCGTATATTGATACCTCCCTTCTTTTAGCTTGTGGGCCAATGAGATTGACCATGCTTGCTGAAGATCACGTGATATTGCGCATGCAAATTTTATGGCAAATACACATGCGCATGCAAATTTTATGGCGCATAGTAAAAAAAAAGGCCGCGAATATTGCGGATATGCGCATTTTGCTAATATATGACGAATATTCGAATATGCCCTATGCAGCTCATCACTACTGTCAAGCTGTTTTTCTCTGCAACGCACACAATGCTCTATCTCCCCCTGCAATGAAATGCCCTCTCTGAAATAAAACGCTCATGTGACTGGCCGCAAGATGGCTGTTGATTATATAGGCCAGTGACATCACAGGGGTGACTGGCTGCTGATAGGCTGCATCCTGCATGTGATTCAGGGTCATCCCGCCTACCTGCCTTGCGGCCTTCCCAGAGTTCCTTGCCCCATGTCCTCATATGTAGATCCGCCATTTTAGATGCCCTGGAGCCTGGACCGCACTAAATGGAGTTTAATGAAGCGATTCGTGCGATCGGATCGCGGCGATATTCGGATTCGTTGCAAAGCAAATTTTTCCAGAAATTCGTAACGAATTCGGATTCGTCAGATTCAGTTCGCTCATCCCTAAATATAACCATTATACCATATATTTATGCCTGATGGGCATGTGAAGCGCAAATCATACGAAGCCCACTGAAATATTTTCGATAGCACATTATTATACATACCCATCAAGGACACAAGTGCAACACTTAAAAGCTGGACTGCAATCCTCATTGTTTAACCTAGGAGAAAAACATAAAACTTGAAATATATCAATCTATTAATACATTGTGAATACTTAATGAATGTTCTAGTAATTGCTTTCAGCTTCTGACAAACCATTAGTAACCAGTGGAGTGTTCCCTGGTGGCTTTTGAATGTCCTATGTTGGTTTCAATGGGGGAGATTTATCAAAACCTGTGCAGAGGAGCATTTGCCCAGTTGCCCATAGCAACCAATCAGATCGCTTCTTTTATTTCTAACAAGACCTCTGCAAAATGAAAGAAGCGATCTGATTGGTTGCTATGGGCAACTGGGCAATTTTCCTAAATATCATAAATCTCAAATGTTCATAAGATATTTGACTATAAGGCTATGCTCACGCCATCTAAGGCTATGTTCACACAATGTGGATCAGTTGCAGATCGGTGTAATTAAATTCCTTGGTCGATAAGTTGCTACCTTTCTTGCATAAAAATACCGGCCATGCTAATTTGCATAATTAATTATATATGCGTGACATCACAGGACACGCATATGCAAGGGAAATTCTGTCCTATTCTGACCACTATTTATAACTTTTTTATTTCTCCCTATTCGGACCCGTATGAAGGTCATTTTTTGCGCCCTGATCTGTAGTTTTTAACAGGACCATTTTTGTTTTGATGTGACTTTTTGATCGCTTTTTTTTTATTAAATTCAAGAGTTGCAGTTAGTTACTAACTACAACTCCCAGCATGCCCTGATACAGCCTGTGGTTCAGCAGCCGCCCCAATTGAAAACTACAACTCCCAGCATGCCCTGATACAGCCTGTGGTTCAGCAGCTGTTCCAAATGAAAACTACAACTCCCAGCATGTTGGACTATACAGCAGTATATAGTATAGGTCAGTGTCTCCCAACCA
Source organism: Hyla sarda (assembly GCF_029499605.1). Taxonomy (NCBI): domain Eukaryota; kingdom Metazoa; phylum Chordata; class Amphibia; order Anura; family Hylidae; genus Hyla; species Hyla sarda. Next base: position 19,839,141 of record NC_079198.1, on the reverse strand, counting down.
GGGGTGCCTCCAGCTGTTGCAAAACTACAACTCCCAGCATGTTGGACTATATAATAGTATATAGTATAGGTCAGTGTTTCCCAACCAGGGGTGCCTCCAGCTGTTGCAAAACTACAACTCTCAGCATGTTGGACTATATAGTAGTATATAGTATAGGTCAGTGTTTCCCAACCAGGGGTGTCTCCAACTGCTGGGAGTTGTAGTTTTGCAACAGGTGGAGGCACTCTGGTTGGGAACCACTGGTATAGGTTATGGTGCAACATTCCGGGAGTTGAAGGATTGGTTGGATAAATACCATTGTAAGAAAGCAATAAGGAACTGTCGGTATTGCAGGTATTTTTAATTTAATAATAATTGGCCCATTGATGCCCCCATACAAAGTCTGCCCACTTTTGAGGGTTTCTACTGCACTAAGCAGTTTGCCACTTTGCCTTTAAGATTTAATGTGAAAGTTCTGATCCTACATATAACTTACAGTCAACCTAAAGACATTACAGATGGAAGTAGAATGGCTAGTTGGTGGCTAGTTGGTGCTCCATCTGTTACCCACCTACCTACCCCCACCTACAACCCTGGCCTGTTCCATCATAGTATATGCTAGTTTCTAGCTAATAGTTCAACGTAACTATAATAAATGAATATTTCACTATTAAAGGAGCAATCAATGATGAGTGGTGAGCCACGAGTACGATGAGGTGTATGGGGCAGATGTTATAGCCCAGGGGCAGATGGTATTAACCCTAAATGTTCGTGATGCCAGGGCATGGTTTGCCTAAGTAACCACACGAAGGTAGCTCCGCTAGTCCTAGTGAGGCAGGGCAAATAAGAGTCCAAGGCCAGGTCAGGGTTAATGATAGCTTTACTGAGGTAGACAGATGGTAACAGTCTTTACAGCTAGGCCAGGATCCCAGAGAGGTGGTCAGTAACACAAGGGACCTCGCAGCTTGCTGGGACTTGCAGTGACTTTGACAGACTTTAGGACAGCCAAGCTGACTATAACAGACTTGACTTGACTGAAGATAGTGACAGCAGACAGAGATGACTTGACTTACTGACATGTGGCTGTAGGCTAGGCTTGAGGCCTCCAGATGTGCTGGACACTAGCTCTGAGACGTATTGACCGAGCTTGACCTCCGGATCTAAGAGCAATGAATGATCAAAGAGAGTGATTGTAGTAAGGAGCCCATAGGTCAAGCTGCAGGTCACCTGGTTAGCTGCTGTTCTCTGGGTAACAAAACATATCAATATAACATGTGACTACATTATCATGTGACTGACTCAAAGGTCCTTTATACATAATACATATAACACTATGGGGTAGATGCTGCAGGAGGGCACCTAGGACACAGAGAGACTCAACCTGACAGGGCCTTAGTACTGTACGGGACTATATCCCGTACTGGGACATCACAGATGGATCTGAGGAGCCGCAGGCTATCCATTCCTTATTGCTTTCTTACAGTCAATCATTACACTATAGTCTGATTCCTGAGAGGACAATGCAAGTAGATACAGAAAATAATTGCATAAAGCATTTGCCGTGAGCTTTAACACCTATGACGATACGATGTTAGACTTTCATTGACTGATGAGTCTTTCTCTCCCTCTGGTGGACAAATATACATGTAACTCAGTCTAATGTTTTCAATGGAGAACAGCAAAAACTATGAAAACCATAAAAACAAAAAGGTGCAGAGAAGCATGGATATCGACATAGAATATTAAAGTGGTGGTAAGTCATTTCAAGAATCCATAACCTCGGCATTGCCAAAAAAAAATAATTTAAGATTATAGGACTGTAACAATACAAAAGCAACTGATCGTAAATAAAGTAAAAAAAAAAAAACACATGGAAAATTGGGAAACTAAAGGAAAAGTCTGTAAACATCACCTGTAGTTCTTGTTACAATATTGCATATACGCTTTGACAATGAACTCTATTCTTGCTGCTGCAAGATTTTTCTTTCTTTGTTATTTTTATTTTTCTATTTTACTGAATTGAAAATTGTATTGATAAAACGATAAATAAACAGTTAAATAAAAAAAAAAACATCACCTGCAAACAAGAGAGAACATCCAATAGAATATTTTAAAGGGGTACTCCCCTGAAAACATTTATTTTTTTAAACTGGTTCCAGAAAGTTAAACAGATTTGTAAATGACTTGTATTTCAAAATCTTAATCCTTCCAGTACTTATCAGCTGCTGTATGCTACAGATTAAGTTCTTTTCTTTTTGAATTTCCTTTCTATCTGGCCACAGTGCTCTCTGCTGACACCTCTGTCCATTTTAGGAACTGCCCAGAGTAGGAGCAAATCCCTTAGCAAACCTATCCTGCTCTGGACAGTTCCTAAAGTGTCAGCAGAGAGCACTGTGGTCAGACAGAAAGGACATTCAAAAAGAAAAGATCTTCCTGCAGAGCATATAGCAGCTGATAAATACTAGAAGGATTAAGATTTTTTTAATAGAAGTCATTTACAAATCTGTTTAACTTTCTGGCACCAGTTGATTTAAAAAAAAAATGTTTTCCAGTAGAGTACCCCTTTAAGTCTTTTTTAAAAGGTTCAGTGTATCAATGGCAAAGGCATAGCAATAACAGTTGTCTAAAAAAAAAGTGCTATACTTTTTGGGGAAGAGGTATGTTTTCCCTCAATCTGACCAAACTACCCTAGACTTCATATGGTTGTAAGTATCTATATCTGTATCTTATATTTTATCCTATCCTTATATTACAAAGTCCAAGATAAATTATGTTGGAGGGTGATGATAAATACAAGTTCTTTGGTGCACCCCAAGGCTTACGTTGCATTGACGTTTCGCATTTATTTTCCCAAAAACATGTAAATGTTCATAAAAAATGTAATGTTTCTGATGGCCTAATATGGTCCCTGTATGTGAAGAATGTACTGTCTCACTTACCTGTCTCTTCTATCCAGACTCTGTCCCTTGTCTGTATCCAATGACTCCTAATGACTCCTAATGACTCCTGTTGTCTTTAACTCTTTAACCTGGAGGAGCATCAGCAGATATATCAATGTCCAGTCACTGACCTCCCTGACAAACAGACGAGAGGGGGAGGGGGTTGTAATTTGGATTTTTCAGCAGTCTTATGATATATGACATAGGATATCCAGACAGGGCAAAGGGCCTTTTGACAATGTCTGTCGGTGATCTGGCTGTGACCCCTGTGCTGTGAGGTGATGTAGTAAGACAAAGGCTTAAAGGGGTTCTCCACCATAAGGTGATTTTAGTATGTACCTGGCAGACAGTAATGGACATGCTTAGGAAGGATCTGCGCTTGTCTTGGGGATAAATGGCTATGTTGTGAGATTACCATAACACTGTGGCTAGCTTTTTGTGAACTGGTATTTCCTGTTTGAGTTTTCTTTTTTTGACTACAAATCCCACAATTCCATCTTCCTCTCTCCCACACATCAGCCACCCCACCCATGGAAACATAAATGAGCTGCATCCATTCAAAAGACCTGTGGTTTTCAATCAGGGTGCCTACAGCTGTTGCAGATTGATCGCTCTCCCACCAAGCGATCGCTCCACCCATTGAAGCAGACAGGCTCCCTGTCATCAGCTGACTAGTGAGTCAGGTCTCAGCCGCATTGCAACCTGGGAAAAATCTGAGACAACAGTCATTTTGTATGCTGGTAAAAATAAATGGTGGGTGAAAATTACAGAAAAATTGTGAGAAAACCGTCACACACAGGTACAGACACTATATTATGAACTACACTAACTTTGCAGCCCCTGTAACATAGTCAAATAATAAAAAAAAAATTTTACTGGAATTATTGAGAGACAATGGTGGCTAAATGTGAGGGGATAATAGAGCAGGTGTCACCACCTTGGTGCTGCCCAGGTTATCTAGGGTAAGAGTTCTATCACATGGGGGAATTATCACCTGGCACCTGTGCTTAGCAATTATTTGCAAGTCAATTGGCGCTCATAGAAAGGACAATTTACATAAGCCAAAATGCCAAGCGCAAAGGTCCACGTGACTGATTGCTGAATCCTTTATGCGGCCTTTCACTTCCATTTCGGTTGGCAACATGTCCCATATGCATGAACTGGACCAATCATCTGATAGTTGACCAGTGACGGGGTTAATGTCAGTGTCACTGGTGGTCTAGTGTACTAAGGGATATTGTCTGCTTCCGTTATGGTCTAAAATAGTGAGGGGTCATTGCCAGCTTCTCTGGGGGGTCCTAGCTTAAAGAGCACCTCTCCTGATCTTGTTAAAGGGGTACTCCGGTGGAAAACTTTTTATTTATTTTTTATTAACTGGTGCCAGAAAGTTAAACAGATTTGTAAATTACTTCTATTAAAAAATTGTAATCCTTTTAGTACTTTTTTAGCAGCTGTATGCTACAGAGGGAAATTCTTTACTTTTTGAATTTCTTTTTTGTCTTGTCCACAGTGCTCTCTGCTGACACCTCTGTCCGTGTCAGGAACTGTCCCAGAGCAGCATAGGTTTGCTATGGGGATTTTCTCCTACTCTGGACAGTTCCTTATACGGGCATCAAGTGTCAGCAGAGAGCACTGTGGACAAGACAAAAAAGAAATTAAAAAAATAAAGAATTACCTCTGTAGCAAACAGCTGCTAAAAAGTACTGAAAGCATTAAGATTTTTTAAATAGAAGTCATTTACAAATCTGTCTAACTTTCTGGCAACCAGTTCATTTGAAAAAAAAAAAAAAAGTTTTCCACCGGAGTACACCCTTTAAAATTTTATAATCCTCTTAATTCACTGCCCCCATCATGATAAACCACACCCCCTGCCTTTATTTTTTATTTTTTATTAGCTTTCAACCTTGATATTGCTCTGTATTTTCTTCTCACTCTCAGATTCACAGACTGGGAAGGGCGTTCCCCAGCAGGCGTGACATCATCTGAAGCCATACAGGGGAGAACTTCCTCCCCTCACTCTGCTACACACAGCCCAGGAGTAGTTCAGTTTGAGATGAGCCTATGATTGGATAAGGCTCCATTCCCCCCCCCCCCCCCCCCCCCCCCCCTCAGCACTCCAGACTGCATTTCCTGCTTTTGGACTTCTGCCAGGCCAGCAGGAGTCCAAAGTCTGTGCAAAAGATCAGGGGGAAATTATGTAGAAAAAATCAGGTATCTACCCACCATATAGACATATAGCTCCCAGTCTCTTAGTTTTAGAAAGATAGTGAGGGGGAGTAATATAAAACCTAGCTTTTATTTATATTGCTAAAAATAGTAAACAAATAGGTGCATGTATAATCAGGTGACCAGTAGCATCTCTCTTGAATGAAGACAATTATCCAATGCATAACAAATTGTTAAATGAGTATGTCACAAAAATGTCAGTCTAGACCATATCCTATGCAAATAGAGGATTAACCCATACAATCCGACGCGTTTTGGTTAGCATCAGTGACCTCCTCAGGGAATAAATGGGTCCTGATAGTGTCACAGGATAACATATAAAAGCTGTATATAACAAATGTCAGACTCAAGAGCCATAGATTAGTGAGGGGGTTATTGCCAGCTCTTTCTCCACAGGTATGGCATGGATGCCGAATCTAGCCTGATGGCTCTCTCTTTTTGCACGTTCCCTCTCCCTTTAGGGTGGACCTATACCGGATAAGGTGTACAGTAGCTACGGTATCCCAAGATCTGGGAACACCCGTATTTTGCATTTTACAGGTCACATGCCATAATAAAACAGGTTTTGTATCCCCGTAATCTATGGCTCTTGTCACGATGCCGGGCTGGCAGGTAGTGGATCCTCTGTGCCAGAGAGGGATGGCGAGGACCGCGCTAGTGGACCGGTTCTAAGCCACTACAGGTTTTCACCAGAGCCCGCCCGCAAAGCGGGATGGTCTTGCTGCGGCGGTAGTGACCAGGTCGTATCCACTAGCAACGGCTCACCTCTCTGGCTGCTGAAGATTGCTGAAGATAGGCGCGGTACAATGGAGTAGGCAGAAGCAAGGTCGGACGTAGCAGAAGGTCGGGGGCAGGCGGCAAGGATCGTAGTCAGGGGCAACGGCAGGAGGTCAGGAACACGGACTAGGAACAGACTAGGGAACGCTTTCACTAGGCACTAAGGCAACAAGATCCGGCAAGGGAGTGCAAGGGAAGTGAGGTAATATAGGGAAGTGCACAGGTGATTACCAATTAAGCTAATTGGGAAGATTGGGCCAGGCACCATCATTGGTGCACTGGCCCTTTAAATCGCAGAGACCCGCCGCGCGCCGGCGCGCCCTAGGGAGCGGGGCCGCGCGCGCCGGGACAGGGACCGAGGGAGAGCGAGTCAGGTACGGGGACCGGGGTGCGCATCGCGAGCGGGGCGCTACCCGCATCGCG